>NW_010532428.1:0-121291 GCF_000687285.1 Phaethon lepturus | reverse complement strand
GAAAGAGTCCTGTGGGGCTCTCCCTGCTGCAGTGCAAGGGACCATGAGCCCTGTCTCCAGAACCTGCAACACTACACATGAGTGAGGGCAAGGTCAGCTCAGCCACAGCCACTCGAGTAGGGTTTTGCAACGCTGTCAGGCTCTTTACAGCTAAGCTAACTAGCAAGCCTGAAAAACAGCCACATAATTTTAAGCAAAAGAAGGAGAAAATTCTCAAAGATTTTTTTGCTGTGATTGGATCAGGTTAGAAATTAAATACATCCGTGGTGCTAACTTGCTTTATGCACACTGAAAACAAATTGGTCCTACATGATGAAAGCCCACACAGTTTTCAATGCCCTTTTGGGGGAAGGAGGTCAGGAGGAATAGACTGATATGTAACAGACACGACTTTTTCAAGCTTGGGTCATTTTTCTGACGTTTATTAGGATGAAAAATCCTTTTTATTTCACATCAGCTTCTAGATCATGTCATTCTGGATGTGGCAATTCAAATCTGCTTTTTAATAAATAAGACTCTTCAGAAAAACTGTTTTTAATAAATAAGACTCTTTCAGAAAAACTGTAGACAGTCCGGGCTTTAAACTTAAAAAAAATAAAAAATAAAATCAGGGGAAAAATAATATTCCAAAGTGAGTTAAAATGTCAAACATGCACTTGATCTTTTCATCACCCTTTTAGATTCAGAAAAGCATTGAAATGAGTGACATAAAAATGTAAAAATTGAGAGGGTGGTATATAGAAGTTAACAAGCTAGAGTGCTTCATTTTTGTCACCTCAGTCACACCACGTAGGACAGTTAAAAAAGGTTATACCTCATCAGAGCGGAGAATAGCTTTCTCCAACTGAAGGGTCTACTATAGGTAAACAAGAGACTTGGATAATAACTAAGTCTTTTTATTTTACATTTGTTCCCAAACTTTCAGTGAGAACTATGTGCAAGGTTTTCCCACCATCCAGGGAATGATAAAAAGGGGAAGAAAGAGAGTGCTTAGCACTGACTTTCAGATGTTGCCCCACTATGTAGACTGGGATTCTAACCAGGATCTTGTGGTCAACATACATCTTAAACATGTGCAAACTGAGAGGCAGAAAACATAGCTAGCATAACACTTTTTTCACAATACCGATGATTTATGTCAACTTCTGAATTTTCACTTTTTGTTCTTCTTTATTTTCTACCTCTTTGACCTTCGATTTTCTTGCTTTCTAACTTCTTTCTCAAATTTTCTTGTTTGTTCTCTCCAATGAATAACATATTCTCACTCAGCACCTAGTCTCACAGCCTCCTGCCAACACTAACCTGCTCCTCAATCCGCCTATATGGAGAAAACCGTGTCTCTCTTGCTCTAATGGTCTTCAGTATCATTAGCTAGGCATCATTCATTACTCAAATCCAACCTTATTTTCTGCTTCAGCGATGGTAGTTCTCAATTAATTTAACAGATTTGAGACAAAATAAATGATATTTTAATGCATCGTATTTTTTTTTCCTGTCAGGGTAAACTAGCATCTGTCTGAATAGTAATCATATAGAAAATGACAATTTTAGAGTAAAAACAAACTCTTTGACCTGCAAAAGAAAAACATACAAGACAAAATAAACTGAAATTATCACATCCTCTTTTAAAAAATGTTATGGAATTTCACATGAATTGCTTAATTTTTAAAGAAGGAAGGAATGATAAATATCCTTGAAGTCATACATAACAGAGTGTAACATTAACGTGTGAGACCATCATACTGAATGTTGTGTTTAGATGGAAGATTCAGCAGATTCAACATCCTTTCTCTGATGCTGGCTAATAAGAGACACCTAAGGAAAATATATAAACTGGGCACACATCCAGGGATACTTCCCCAATATGCCCACCCAGTGTTCAGCAGTCTGCGTTTCCTGAACTGGATGTGGCTCTCTTGTGTTTTTAGAGTCTTAAATTATTTTCCTTCTGTGACTTTGCCTTTTTTTTTTTTTTTTTTAATACATGTATTTTTTTAGCATCTGCAGTGTCCTGAGTCAGAGTTGCAACACTTTGCAATTGGCTGTCACTGCAGCTTATCTGTGCATTGTGTGGAATACTCCCTTATGTTGCTTTTGATTCTGCTGTCTGATAGTTTCATTTTGTATCCTTCTTTCTCAAATTGAAAGAAACAATTGTTTCTCGTTTTTTTCTCTATATTGCTCATGATTTTATAGACTTCTAGCATAACTCCTTTCAGTCATTTATTTTCCAGAAAGTCCCTGAAAATTTCTCTACAGAAACCTCCTCGTATCTTTTGTTCATCTCCATCACTTCCCTTTGTACCTTTCCTAGTTTGATTATTTAATTTTTGATGGTGTAAGCACAGCATGCTTATTAGTCCAAGATGGGCAGAAGTCATGGAGTAATGCACAGTATTATGACCATAATAATGCTTTCTATTCCACTCAGTAAATGTTAACTTTTGCTTTGTTAAATATTACCCAGCACCAAATTGATCTTTTCATAAAACAGAAAAATATAAACACTGAAAATCTTTTCTGAGTGCACAGCCCATCACTGGAACCGTTTTCCCACAGATTTCATTTCTATCTGTGGACACCGAATGTCATCTGCCATTTTACTGTCTAGTCTCTTGGTGTTATGAATACATCAACAATTGCACACAGTCTTTTGTTGCAATTTATTAACATTGGCACAGTTGGTCATTTCCTTTTTTTGCTGATCATTTACAAATATGTCAAACACTGTAAGCCTGGACACTGAACCCTGTCAGTCTCCAATGGCAGTTCGTCTCCCTTGGAAGAATTTGTTTCCTGCATTTTGTTACCCTTTAACCAGTTATTCAATAATAGCATTTCTCAACCCAGTTTAGCATCTTGAAGACCTTTTGGTGAGTGACCTTGTGAAATGCCTTTTGGAAATTTAGATAGACTATATCACGTGGCTTTGCTCTATTCAAATGCTAGACACAACTTCCCTTAACAAAAGCACTTCTAACTTCATTAATACATGATTCTGCATATTAAATTCATATATGCAATACATAGGGTGAGAATGGATACCCTGAACTACCTACCTGCTGGTTGGTGGTGAGCTTAGGCACGGAATAGGGCAAACATTGGGATGGCTATAACTGTATGCACATACTTCAATTTTAATTTTGGACTATAAAACAAAGCATATGCTCAAATATTTCACTTGCGTGAGCCTTAAATTAAAAAAAAAAAACCACTTTATGTGTCTTTTAGCAGAAAGGTAGAGCACAGATTGTGCAGAGGGCGATACAAGAATTAGGAAACGATAAAACAAATTTTTAATATATAAACTTAATTCTGTACTTTGTGCATATATATTACAGTGGAGCCTTTACTTAATGCACATATATTGTATGCATACACACATACAGAAGGAAACATAAAATTATTCAAAACTTCCTCAGGTTTTATTTGGGAAAATGCTTTCTGTTTTCATTTATATTAGTCACTTTGAGATCATCATAATAATGTGCATAGGTATTATAAATAAGAAAATGTCAACAGAAAAATATCAAATACCCTTGCTTTGTATGAAAAAAATCAACAACACAGAAATAAAATATAAAGACACATCAAGATATAACCTAAAATAGTCTAATTACCAAAAACATTGGTTACTCTGGGGAAAATATACTAATATAAATATTCACAAAGTACTAGCCATTGTCAGATAAATTGAACTTCATCTCTTCTATCATCAGGCTCATTAGATAAAATTCAAATGTAGAGGACAGTTTCATGGTAAATTATGCTCCAAACATCATTAAAGTAAATCCTCTTAGAAAAAACAAACAAACAAAATTTACCTCATGTAAGGGGCTATCCATCAAGACAGCTCTGTCACCAGTATCTTCGGAGACCTCATCAAGGCTCTTTTAGCAAAAAATGTCAGGTGATTTCACCTGTTTTTATAAAACATAAATGTAGAATGAGTCTGAGGTGGTTTCTAAGGAAACCAAGATAGTAACCATAGAAGTCTTTATAAATCAAAATCTGCACCTGGAAGGAAAATTAAGGTTTGGAGCATACACTGGGTAAAATGGTGAGTGTAGGTATTCCTTCATATCATGATGACATTTAAAGGTTTGTTTGTATCTGTTAGTGGGGACTAAGGCTGGGAAAGGGACATGCAACATGAACTTCTTTGTCTGGGATGCAAAATTCTTTCTATGGACACTTCTTTCTCTCTGAGGATCTGCTTATTCTCTCTCATACAGTAAACTAGCTTTAAAAGCATCTCTTCAGAGACCTCCCAACCACTTTCTCTGTCACAAGACCCACAAGCTGTGTGCTGCTGCAGACACACCTGGGTTTGAAGTCAAGCTCAATTCCATACTGATGGAGTAGAAGTTCTCTAGGGACAGAAAGTTCAT
Source organism: Phaethon lepturus (assembly GCF_000687285.1). Classification (NCBI taxonomy): domain Eukaryota; kingdom Metazoa; phylum Chordata; class Aves; order Phaethontiformes; family Phaethontidae; genus Phaethon; species Phaethon lepturus. The sequence continues at coordinate 116,900 of NW_010532428.1, read as the reverse complement.
TTGTCCAAGCCTATTGTCTGATAGCTTACAAAGGAAGTTCAAAATTGCAGAAGACCATCTGTTTCGACTTCATTAAGATTATGCATACAAGGAAATTACCTATATAAAGCTAGCAATGGTCAACAATATGAAAAGCTGTGCATAGCCCATGAAAACTGAGCACTGACAGCTTCTAATAAATACCTTAACAGCATCTTCATATATTGTGCTCAGAGGCAGGCAGAAAATAAACCAGGAAGTGGGGAAAAAAATGTGGGTATGAGTAAGCTCTTAATTGTGTGGAGTTTTTTCCCCCCAGTCAGTATATGTTGTTCAGTTTATGGCTTTAGCTATGTTAGGTCTTCTCGCTCTCTGACAAGACACAAGAATATTTCTTTAATGATAAGTAAGTAAACTGAATCGGTAGTATTTATATATTTAAACATTAAAATAAGATAAAATTTTTAATGTGGATACAGTGTTTATTACAAAACGTAAGAGCCCTAATTTGGAAAACAAACCTCTTACCGTGTCCTTTGTAAATCTTTTCAACCATTATAATTAAAATGTTGTAAAATTTAATCTAAATATCCACTTTCAATTGTGAAACCTATGTTCACCCAATTAAATTAGCTGGAGAAATATGAATATTTAGTGCTCAGTTCTTACAGCTCAATCAACAAAAATTCCAGGTTTTTGTTATCCTGTTGTACATTAAGTATCTCATGACACAACAGTGCATTTATGAGTCCAGTGCTTCCTCCCTGTCCTAGGTATTCACACAGCCATTTGCCTCTTTTTCCTGCACCTATTGTGCACTCAGTAAAAATTCATATTAATTGGTCTCTAAATAACAAATTCAGGGTGTATGTGAATTTGCTTATCCACTTTATAGATACAGTTTATATTTTTTTTTCACAGACCAATGAAACACATAACTGAGCTTCTTACAAGAAATCTTTTGCATGTTCCAGTTTTTCACAACTTATTACATCTGTCTTGTAGCAGGACCTTCCACTTTTAGATAGCAAAAGTTAATATTTTCTATTGCATTTACCTATCAAGCATATATATGATTTCAAAAAGCAATGACTGCATAAGCAGTCATCTGTCTCAGGAGAGAGTGATAGGTTCAGAGCAAGCTGGTCATTTGTGTTAGTTTCCCTATTATGTAAGGAACAGATTATCTTGGAAATAAACTTCTTGTGGAAGACCTGTGAAATGTAGAGATTTCTTACTTCTGATTCTTTAGGCAATCCTAAAGCAACTGTAGTTTATACTGTTGCAGAGATGTAGCTGAAACAAACTCTCTGCAACAGAAATGAAAGTAACCGCAATACTGTTCTTTCTTCTCACTAAGTATTGTCCACAGACCCTGTCAGCAGCAGCAGATCTTTTCTATTAAGAGTAACTGAAACTAAATAACAGCTTAATTGTTCATTTAATGTTGCTATTAAACATGCTAGCCAAGCTGCCATAGTATCCATTTTTTCTCACTGAATTATATTCACAATTTTGCAAAGAGAAAACAGTAAAAGGTAAATACGTGGCTTAAGTTTTGTCTCGATTTGAAGGTTGAATGTCTCAATAAAAACCTTTCAACTGACTTGAATGTGCATGAGATCAAGTCCTACCTACTTATATTTGATTAGCATGAAGGAATTACCTTGCCCCACCAAAACCGGTATTAGACCCATCCAAATATAATTCTGTGGATTTTTCACTACATATATCAGATTTTTAAAAAATCATATTTCCATCCCTTTTTATTACTATATTAATTCATTTAGATTTAAAATAATAAAGAAGTCCTTTCAGAGGATCTAGATGATCTATTATAACATTCATAATATAAAAATTCAGAAGCACATTAAAGCAATAATTCCAAAAAGAATTCAAAATGTGTATTTCAACTTCCTTCTCCTTTACCTCTGAATGAGGTCTTGTCCTTCCTTCTCTGTACTCTCTGCTTCATGAGGCATTATCTTTTATCTAAGTACCTTCTGCCTTTCCAGAATCCAAATATGAAATTATTTTAAAGTGACCTTGATAATTTTGGGCTGATATAGCTCATTGTTATAAACCATAACTTTTTTTTTTTTTCTTTTGGGAAGGATGGAAGACAAGGAAAAGGAATAATATTTGGAGAATGCGTTTTTTGTCTGACACCACCTGCTTTTAAACTTTGTATAAAGCAAAAGTATTAAGAGAATTTCCAAGTGAGAAACAAGTGGGATCTCAGAATAGCCACGCTTTCAAAATTGCTCCAATTCTGTCAGTTTGAAAGATGTTTTAAGACACGTTGAAAGGAAGAAAGATAGTCAAAGAAGGAATACACTAACAAACAAGTAATTTTCCATTAGTTATTATGTAAGCATTCAGAACAGTGAGAAGAGAAAGAGCGGGTTAATGTGCCAAACAAAAGCATTTAATACAGTAGTGTACGACATCCCTCCCTCTCTTTCACTGACTTTTTAAAAAACGAGTCATTCCTTTGTGAAACAGAGGAAGAGAAGTAACTCCAAAATCCTATCTAAAAACACACAGAATAATATGCCTTTTGTGCACTTTAAATGGTAACATATCTTGCAGACTGTACATTGTATGATCTTTTCATCCACTCATCCAGCAGTCATTTTGCATTTCATCTCTTCTGAGAAGGAGATAGGAAAATAGTTATCACTCTTTTTTGAGAAAAGCTAGAGAACCCTAAGTGAATTGCACTTTTATACTATATCATTATCAATCCCATCATTTTCCGAAGATTGACTCTTCTGCAGCCCTCCTGTTCTTTTCTCATTCCAGAAATGTAGACACATTGTGTAATGATTACTATCATATTCAAAGTATTTCAGTAAATCTTATTATTATAGCCCTTGTCTCCAAATATCAGGAAATGGAAACTGAGGGTAAAAACAAGTATCATTCTCTACTACCAGTATTCAGAAACAAAGCAAACAAGAGCTCCTTCAAACATATTTTATTCCTAATAACCACATTTAAAAAAAAAAAAATAAAACCAATACCCTCTCTTCCTACAGATAATAGTCAGAGTTTCATCATAAAACATCCCTGTAAAAACTATTTAATTTTCCACTACAAGGAGGGGGGATTTGATCTCTTATTAAACATTTTATGGAAAAGTCTAAAAGTGCTTTCAATTATTTATCTGAATTGAAATCTAGGCCTTGGAAACTGCTGGCATTACACACACACACATAAGATTATCAGCCCACTGAGTGCTATTAGGTCATAAAATGCTGCTGTAGCAACATCTCTGTTACAGCTGCTGGTGCTCATGCAACTTTTACTATAGTTATAAAGCCATTTATTACATTTTCTTTATGATGCTAATGCATTGCGGTCTGTTATTTTATTGTTCCCACTGTGATAAAGACTGAAATGTATGATATTGTGCAAAAAAATACAAACCTAATAACATACCCTGCTGCATTAAAAATCTCTTAGATAAGCTTAAGAGGCTCATAAAAATATTAACAGGGGATACCAAAAGGGAAATATTTGGTGGGACATTTTCTTTCATTTATTTTATTGTTCCCCATAGAAAGTTTTTTAATTGTGCTTTGTCAAAGTATGCAAAGGATAATATGAATGTGACTTCTTTTCTTAATTATAATGTCATCATTGTGGAAGAATATAATTTGCAGTATGCTATGCAGAAAGATGACTAAATAATAGCTAAATAATCATTGAAAAGGAGAAAAGTCATTAAAAATAATCATTCCGCTATACCCTGAGGTACATAACAGTAGATAATGACAATTTGTTCAAATTGTCTAAATTTACCTTCCCCTTTAACATAATTTTGTTTTAAGAAAATGCAGTTTCTTTTGAGGGACAATCAATTCACTTAATTAACTACTACCTGGTGCTAAGGCTCATTTAGAGACTTGCCCACCAACAGTACTATAATTCAAATAAAAATTCATTATGTTTAACTAAGGTGGAATCTCCAGGTTATGATTTGGGTGTTCTTCTGGATGTGGATTATGGCTAGTTTTCTCTTCAATAATAAGCACGGAAGAGGAAGAATTACTTGAATATTTTGATAGTTTTAAGACTGCATAAGGAAGACAATACCTTTTAAGAGAGCTCTGACAGTAAAGATTCCTGTATTTACAAAGTCTAATTCCTTTTTCCCTAAAACAGCCACAGATAACACTGAAACAACACTGTTTCCCAGAAATAACAGTTTCTTCTTAAAGTACACATGTAAAAAAAAAACAAAAGAAGAAAGTGACATGGACTTTAAAATCTACCTTTATGAGAACTTTTCACTGAATGTAAACATCCAAATAATATTAGTAGTTTTGAAATAAACATTATTCTCACAATGGTAGGAAAATAGAGTGGGCTTTCTTTTTTTCCTGTTGCTTTTTCTAATATGTTTATAAATCTCTGATTTTAAACTACTCTGTATCCAACCAGTACATTGGTACTAGTTAGTATTTTCAGAAGCTGTGCAGTGCATTCCTTTGTCAAATATTTGTGAGAGTTTACAAAGGAGACATTAGAAATTATTATAAAGCTGATGGACAGAGTAAAGAGACCAAGCCATCCCATAACACTTTTTGAGAGAACAAACTCCTGAAAAGCACTAAATCCCATCTCCACAGAGTTTTCACCAGCTGGTTCGCTGGCTCCATTAGCTCAGCTCCACCAGGGCAAGTAACAACCAGGTGACTTTTCCAGCTTCTCAGGGCATTTTAGAAAATATCATGGTGGAAATGGCCAAAGACTGATGGATTCATTGTTGCAAAGACTTGAAACTCAGTTTTTGTGGCCTCATAGAATAAAATCCAAACTGTCAGGAAAGTCTCATGCATTCCTGAAAAACACATTTGCTGAGTGAAAAATGTCTCATTTTAAATATTACAGAACTCCCTATCTCTTACTGCTGTTTACTGTCAGCCTGCGTTTCCCCTTTTTCATTCCCCACTTCTCACGCATGAATGCTTTCTCTGAGTGGCCCTATGTGACCAAAGAGCTCTGCATCTCAGAAATCTTCCCAGACTATTGCCACAATCAGTATGCTTATAAAATCCTTTTATTCTGAAAAAAGGACATTGGTCTGGGTCATTTTGAAGTAGGACAGAATGGGATATAAGGTAATATTCCAATATAACCTGCAGTACAGAATTCACACTTACAATGACTAATTTGACTGAGTGACCCTATGTGACCAAAGAGCTCTGCATCTCAGAAATCTTCCCAGACTATTGCCACAATCAGTATGCTTATAAAATCCTTTTATTCTGAAAAAAGGACATTGGTCTGGGTCATTTTGAAGCAGGACAGAATGGGATATATAACCTGCAGTACAGAATTCACACTTACAATGACTAAATCAAAATGTCCGAGTAACAGCTCCCCAGATCCCTTCAGAATAGAGAGTGAACTATAAAAATACACTTAGTGTATGAATAGGTACATTTATAAGAAATATTTAAAGTATAGATTGAAATAATCTCGAGAAACTTAAAGAACAGGAGCTCTTCCTTCCTACTCAGTCTTTTTTAGAGAATATAACTTACTCTGTAAAGTTATCAATGGGCTTGATTATGTTGCCAAGTTTGCCAAAGAACTTGCCATTAGCTATGTCCCTAACCATCCTTGAGTCTTAAATAAAAATATCTCTCCCCAATGAAATATACAAGGCACAAATAGAGATAATGTTTGAGTCCCGTTTTCCCTTTCAGTTAAAGCACTAGCTTTGCTTCACAGAGACTGCAGGCTATCTCCCTCCACAACTGATAGCATTTGGTCTTCTCACATCTCTTCTGGTGTGTCTGTAACACACAGGGTCTTTTATTTTTCACCAAGAAAAAAAGTCAAAGAATCTCTCATCTTACAGCAGCACAGTGAAATGTAGATCACGCACCCGAAGTTTTCACAGAGCAGTGTAACATCAGAGTGCCGCTTCTGTCTTAGACAGAACTTTGGCATCTGGCTCCTCACAATGGACTAAGATAATCCATGTTCTGAGCTGGAAGTACCAATAGCCTGGATTAATTTTATATTCCTAAAATTTTGCATATGACACTGGAATCAGGTTGTACTGCCTCATCCCACATGCAAACAAATAGACAAAAAAATTTCATTAGTGTACATGTCTAGCTAAGAGCCCTCAGTCCTTTGTTACCTGGTTACTTATTCTCCTCACTTTCCTTAAATTGGACAGCAGTAGCCAAACAATAAACATTTTTAATCTTGGCAAAAATATCCGATTTTGCACTCCTCTTCTTGGCCGTGTCAGCTCACACAGAAAAAGTAATGGTGCTCCACATAGCTTCAGGATAAAAACCACACTTATTTACCAACACACCCTTTTTTGGTTTTATGAATATCTAGCTGAAAGTCATCTTTTTCAACAAATGCACCCAAGGTGCTCTACACTGTTACAACTTCATTATGTTACAATAAATCCTATCATTAAAAGTGCCAGACATAGACCATGATGCCTCACATAATAAAATAAGGCAAGAGGAAAGTTTTTAGAACTTGTGAAAAAATTAAGTGGTGGTGCAAGAGCAAACACATTAAAGATTAAATATTAATTGGTGTTGCTTAGAAGATGCACAACATGAAATAAAGGTCTCTATAGTAAGGAATTTGGTACACACATATTTCAAATTATTATTTTTAAAGAAAAATTATAATACCAATTACAATTAAGTTAATAACATAGCTCTGTGTTTTACAACTTAGTAAATTTAACAATTAAGTTAACAACATAGCTCTGTACTCTTAGCTCTTAAAGTCAGAGATACTTAGTTCTTTGTGACTACATTCCTTAGAAGAATGCAATATGTGATCCATTATTAGACTCTAGTTTTAGGTTAACAGTGCAACAAAACTGCCAAGGGATCTTTGACCTAGAAGCAAGAATCCTGCACACCTAGGAAATCATTCTCAACATAGTAAAGTAGAATAAAATAAAAATGGCTAGATAATTTATAAAAATGTTGTTTTGAACATGCAGCCTGGCAGGTTTTATCATGCTACTGAAGTGGGACTAGCTCATCAGCAAGTAACTATAGAAACATCAAAAGACTGTGTGTTGCTGCTGGCAACATTACTAAAGCAATATTTTGCAAATGCAGGTGGTCATCCTTGGGAACCAAAACAATATGAGGAAAGAGCAAAAGAAATTATCCCAATCTGATGAAGAACATATTTCTATGCTAAGCAAAATAGCAGAAGGACATTTTCTGTGTTGTGAAGTACTTAGGCTGTTAAACTGCTAATATGTTACCTGAAAGGATGACTGCTGAAGAGTAATAAGTAGCAAGACTCAGACTAGAGTACTAGTCCTGACTAAAAAGCAGTATTAGAGAATGTTGTGGGAAATAAATAAAATCAGTCACCAAAAAGACATCAGTGGGAAGGTCCAATGGCTGAAATAAAAGATAGAGAATAAAGGACAAAGTGACAGGTCAGTAATAGTATCTATGAAAAAGAAAAAAATTGACATTTCCTACTGTAATATCACAGAAGTTGAGTAGAGCTGAAGCTATTGAGCAGATCAGCAAAATTAAAGAAATATGGACAGTCAGCAATATTTGGAAATTATCTTTGGATACTATTCCACTAATTTGATAAAGATGGAGAATATGGCAATTTTTTTTAAAGTACTAAAGTAAAAGTAGAGCTTCAGGAAGTGAACAGGGAAGAAGGAATGCTCATTAGAATGAACACAGGAAAGAACACAATGGAAACTAAAATCTTAAAACCAAGAAATTATTTGTGTATGATCTGAAAGAACTGTGAGGTTTTTTAATATAATGGTGTTTATTCAGTACTAGAAATTATAAGAAGAATGTTAAGGCTTGTCAGAGAGTGGGAAATGATGAAGAATTATTTTATAGCGACAAAGATGTATTGAAGAAAGTGAAAAACCTTTCACGTATGTTGGGTAGAGTATAGGAAGCTATATATTAGTGTGTCATAAGTGAATTTTAAGAGTGCCTGAAATTATGATTTATAGGATGTTTGTGGTATTTATATGTAATAGCTGAGATATACTTTTGCTTTGAGTATAAAAGTAAAATGTCAGATAAGGGAAGAAAAAGGCATAGAATTTCCCAAGCTGATTCCTTGTCATTCTGGTTTTTTGTTGCCTCTCTTTTTCAGGTGTATACCGTGTAGAGGCATTCAAAAGAAAGCTACCTAGTAACTGTTAATAGGAAACAGAAGCTTATATCACATTTTTCTTGTAGACAGTCAGAAATTATGATACAATGATGAAATTTACATTAATTCAATAGTCAAATTTTTATCCATTTTTGAATGAGAAAGGAGTAACCTTCAGGTTGAACCATGCACATATCTTATGCTGCTCAAAGGAAACGTACAAATGTTACAGCAGCAGAAGCATAAAGAGAAGTACTAGAACATTGATTTGGGAACTGAAAGCTTTCAAGAGTTCTTGAGAAGCAAAAGGTTCATAACAAGGGAGGTAAAGACTCCAGGAAGAATGCTTTAGGAGTTATAGAGTCTGTTGAAAGCAAAGTTGAACTAGCAAAATAGATTTCAGTCAATCTATGTATGTTTGAACCTAGGTTCCCACCATCCCATCCAATTTTGGTATTTATGGTAAGATATACAGACAGCAGGCTAGGAACAGCTGTTGTATAAAGAAGTAGCCTGGTAATTATCAAGGATACTGTGGAACAAAGGTATGTAATTGTAAAAAAATACATGAGAGAGAAGATTTTGGATCTGGTTCCAAAACTAAATGACTAATATAGCCCTACTGAGAACATGTCATTAGACAGATAGCAAGAAGATATACATGGACATAAATTGATGGAAAAAGAACTACATGGGATTTTGGAAAAAATCACAGAGATTGTAGCTAATTATAAGTGGGCTGTCAGAGGAGGACTGAAAAAAGAAACTGAGAGTTTTATGGCTGTGCAGAAAAAGGATATTCTCCCCAAACGTGTTATAACAAAGATAGATGGTAGCAAAGTTGTCAGTCCAGAGTGCAGGATATGTGGCTGAGGCCCAGGGACAATTAGTCTTATTGTAATTGGATTTACTGAATTGTCCGGAAGTGAGTATAATTTAGTGCATGTCAAAACCAGCTATAGTGTGTCCTGGTTGCTCTGCAGTAAGTGCGGAGTATAAGAGAACCCAGACAAAACTAATGAATGAATGGTAATGTAAAAATACTGGAAGATTTTTCAGACATCGTTGTCACTGAAAAACAAACTAAAATGCACAGTAATGTGGTTATGAAAGAGAAAGGAAATTGCTGTCCCAGCCACTTCATGAGAACATAGAAAATGTCTTTGTAAATAAAAGTTTGACACTATGGCTAGTGTAGCTGGATATACAGTGCTTCTGGGGAATTGAAAGTTAACCAAAGTCCAGTTACTTCTAATGCATTGAGAGCTAATTAAATAATATTATAAGGTGACAGAATAAATTTGCACTGAGTTTTTCAGGAAGCAAAATCAATGGACACCAAGGAAATACCAAAAATATTATAACTCTCTCAGGCCACATCAAACGTAGTTGATGGTAGGACAATAAGTGGCATGTTCTCTTTCCCAAAATGTCTCATTTACACAGAAATCCTAGTTTGGGAACAACTTAAAAGTTTAAACATAGCTTTCCTAGAAGTTTTTTATTTATATTAACCAGGGGGCTGTTCTGTCATGGGAGACGGATATAGAAAAATCTTAACTGTTGCACTTTGTTTAGGATTACATAAAATATTTTCTTACAAACTGGTGTCTAACATCTGATTGCCACTTTTTGTCATGTCTGGAAACTATCAAACAATGCTTCATATCCTGCAGATCCTAAACAACTTCATTATCATTTCCACTTGACAGAGGTTTCTGTTAGCTGCCTGCCACACGATTCCTAAATCCTGGTCTTGCTGCTGGGAGCTACTGCCTTCTGTGATTGATAAAGGTAAACAGAAGCAGGTATTAGGTTTTTCCATTTCTCAGATTACTTGGGAGATAAATCCAACTCCATTTTAATATATATGTGTCCTATAGAAGAAGTGGCAACAAACCCCAGAATTTTCTCTGCAGATGTGATGCTATCTATGACCATATAATATACTTCATATTGGTGAAACTATATGAATTTCTATGATGACTATATAAGTTTTGAAAATTTAGCAGTGAGTAACATGAAGAAGTGAAAATATGTTCCCATATTAAAAAATATATATAAAAATTGCCTATAATCTTCAGAGAGTAATACACAAAAATAGCACCCTGGATTTTACAAAATCACAGAATTTAATAGAATCTGCCACATAACACAGCTACTGACAAAGAAACATGCTACACAGCCTAAACTGTCATTTTATTAAAATAAGTCATCTAATCCAAGAACTGGGACATTCAGAAACACTCTTAACAGTGAGATTCACAAGCGGGCTCCTATGACCCTAACCATAGAGAAGCTGAAGAGACACACAGATGCTTAAAGCCAATCAGACAGAAACACCCAGAACAATCCTAAACCTGAGTTGTCAAAGAAGATTGCAAGAATCCTAACAAATGAAACTTTCTTGTTCAGCCTAAGCATTCTCGCATTTTTGCAAAAAGCTAAGAAATACTCCCATCTCTTTTAGAGCATCTGATCAGTGAGAGAGTCAGGATCCAGCCTCTTCCCTTCCAAAGGCTTGATCATCCCTAAGTATGTCATCCCACAGGTACAGTCCTGTTGAGTCTTTTTTGTTGAAGCTATTCCTGTTTGTGTAAGGTAGTCACTGGAGAAAGGACTTGAGTTTAGGATAAACAGTACAGTACCTTGACTAACAACTAATTAGTCTGCATTGTAGCATTAGCTCATTAGCATTAGCTTCTCTAGCTAATTAATTGTAACAGTCTCTCATTGCCCAGCAAAAATTTATGCACATTATACAATATCAAGCAACATCAATAAAAAAGTTGAGAGTTACATGGCAGGTTACCCACTTGTCTATTTCTAGTGTGTTCTTGAAGGTGGCATGCTGAAGCTGAAGCTTTTGCTTCAAAGCAGGGGTTTGAGTCTGGCTCTCCTGTGGTCCAGAGAAACCACCTAATTTTGGCCTTTGGAGAGAAGTATATCTGTCCTTACCCAATTCTTCCTTTTCCCTCACAGCATTTTCCAGCTTTTTTTATATTTCTTAGTCATTGCCTTCTAAGGCATGAAATCACAAGTACACATGTAGTACACTCTGATCACACTTCCTGGCTCATGTAGTCCAAGATAGACAAAATGAGAAAATGCCTTATTTTTACATCCCTCACAGACTAAGGATACAGCAAAAGCCAGGTAATTAAAGATTTAGGCAGCTCTATACAAGTCTTGGCAGAAAATTCAGTGTTGAGATACTTTAGGCATCACAAAGGAAGTGCAGCAGCTGAAAGGGGATTTTTTGAATGCCAGTGATGTTTAATTTGGACTTGGTAGCCTAACTGCCACTTTAAGAATCTAAGTCTCTGTAGTGAACCTTCCCCAAATATTATGTTGTTCACAACAAAATCAACAGCCCTGTGGTAAGTCCATTTTACTTTCATAGGATTATCTTAAGTGCTTTAATATATGGGGCTTTAATGGGTTTTCCTGCTGGTCTAACAAATTGGAGCTGGTATCACAGCAGTAATAGTTCAGTATAGCAGATACCACAGTTGGCTCCATTGGCTTTTTCTAACACCTGATCCCTCATCTACCAGCCTTTAACAACTTTATGTTTTATGCTATTATTATCACATGTTATGCATCATATTCAGCAGTGAGCTTATTATTTAATCAGGAAGTCAGCACTTTTCTAAGCACTAGTGGTACAATTTATTTCCATGCAAAATCTTCAACTTGTAACTATACCTGTGCCATATAGAAGAACAGTGTTCACAAATTGAGATGACGAGAGTCAGGAGTAAGCTATGTATTGCTAACAATACTCTACATACTTAAATGCATACTTAAAAAGAAAAAATTCAGTTTTCCATACAGAAGATCATCACCAAGGCTTAAATCCCTTATATGAAACTAATTTCAGAAGCAGATGGTTGTATACAACTTTGATGGCCCTTCAGTTTCTTTATTGCAAATAAAATACTTGCTAGGTTTGATAAAACAAAAGTAGAGCACAGCTGTCTTATTTGTGTATATTTTGACTAAGTACATATAATCAGTCTATAAATGATGTGACACAGTTAAAATACAAAAAAAAATTTACACCATCTTTGTCATTCAAAGTCATTGTTGAACATATGCACCCAAATGAGTAGGCAGCAGGTATCTGTCCTCTAGGGGCAATTCATCAAAGCAAAATAAAAGTAAACTACAGTATATTTCTTTCTAATAAGAGGAGCAATCCTTCTGACATACAAAGAAGCCTAAAGCATGGTGGTATAATCAAAATTATAATTAACTGTCATAAGCCTCGAGCAAATGTAAAGCTCTATCTGTTTTATGAAACTTTGATCAGACTGTGATTAAATTATTTTTGGAGATATGCAGTCTGTGTCAGATCTCAATTATCCAGAGCTATCTTACCTGCAGGGGACTGTTCATTTCATACAACAATTTTTGCATGGAGTGGCTCTATAAAGAGCATTTTTGGTAGGTTTCTTTTACAAAGATTCATTTTTCCCAAGTGGCAAGTGGTCTGATAATCTCTTGTTTGCTGTTCCTGGAGATACATGAAAGACAAAACCACTATAACAAATGCTGTCCACTGGTTTTCTGAATTGGGACAGATAAAAGTGCCTTTTTGAGAGGAAAACAAATGAGTTTTCAACCTGCAAGTCCTTATTGCCTGCCCTATCCTTATTACTGAAAGCAGTGAGCAACAGCCATATCTCACATGGATAGAGGGACTGAAAAGGAAGATGTGGGGCAGAGAGCTAACAAGAGCTAACAAATTAGATTAGCTAATATCCACCTTGCTCAGTGAGGTAACACGGACCTCTTACTGTGTCTGCCATCACTGTTTAGCCCTGGAAGAGTCAAAATGTACAAAATGAATAAACTTATCACACACCACCTCAGACTTGTTTCACCACCTGCCGTCTTCTTCATCACTCGATGTTTTCCAGGGCCGTATGCCTACCTTTCTGACAGAAATAACTTCGCTGGACCTCCCTTCTCTGCTTCTGGTATGTAAGCATGATAGCTTTGCTCCAGTGCTCCATGCAAATTTTTGAGATTTTGTTGAGTGGATTTTTACTAAAATTACTTTGAATGAACAAAATAGAAGAATATTAACTCATGGGATAAGTTGGGGATGACCTTGTTGTATTACCAAGGCTCATCCTGAAAGGACTTTTATTTGTTTTAATTTTCACTTAAAATTTTAATTTTGAGGAAAATGCCATTAATTTTTAGCTTTAATTTCAAGTATGAATTATGAATGAACTGAATGATGTCAATTAAGAAGTTAGGTTTATGCAGAACAGACATACAGAACAGACTGCTATTCTTATAACCTCCTACTCAGCAGAAAAGATGGGATAGAAAAGGTACTTTAGATGAAGAGTACTTATTTCATAACACACTATCATAGGTCAGTATTTCTGCCTTGTTCTATCTGGTAATCAGATTGTAGTGAGGGAAAAAAGTACTGAGAGATTATTCATGGAGAGAAGCAGAGTCAGAGTTTCTGAGGGAAGATAACATCATATATGAGACCTTATCGTGTAGTAGTCACAGTACAAAGTAAATTACATATCAACCTATCAAAAAATGAGAACTTCCTCTTTGAAAAAAATCTTGTTGCCTGTGCAGATACACTAAATATTTAGTTTTTTGAAAGACAGCTCACAAGGGGAAGCCCAGCTGCTGGGGTGCCCACAATTCTTAGATACTTTGTTGTTCATTTGTTAACAATACAAAAGCTAAGTTTTCTGCTTTGCTCAGAAATTACTTCTCCAGGTGTTTTACCTTCTAAAGTGATATTTACTTTATCTTTCAACATATGACAGACACTTTTTTACATGTTTAGTTTTTACACAGATTTTCTATGACTTCCACTGCTACATGCCATTCCGTCATGGTTTAACCCCAGCTGGCAACTAAACACCACATAGCCACTCACTGACTCCCCACCGGTGGGATCAGGGAGAGAATCAAAAGGATAAAAGTGAGAAAACTCATGGTTTGAGATAAAGACAGTTTAATAGGGAAAGCAAAAGCCACACACGGAAGCAAAGCAAAATGAGAAATTAACTCACTACTTCCCATTGACAGGAAGTTGTTCAGCCACCTCCAGAAAAGCAGGGCTCCATCACACGTAGCAGTTACTTGGGAAGACAAATACCATCATTCACTCCAAATGTTCCCCCCTCCTTTCTTCTTGCCCCAGCTTTATATGCTGAGCATGACGTCATATAGTATGGAACATCCCTTTGGTCAGGTGGGGTCAGCTGTCTTGGCTGTGGCCCCTCCCAACTTCTTGTGCACTCCCAGCCAACTCACTGGTGGGGTGAGGAGCAGAAAAGGCCTTGACTCTGTGTAAGCACTGCTCAGCAGCAATGAAAACACCCCTCTGTTATCAACACTGTTTTCAGCACAAATCCAAACACAGCCCCATACAAGCTACTGTGAAGAAAATTAACTCTATCCCAGCCAAAACTAGCACACATTCTAAATATAAGAAATAGCTGCTGAGGAAAAAAACCCACACAATACATAAAAAACATTCACAACCATCTATACTACCTTTCTGTTTTTCCTGCATCTTCCCCAAACCCCAACTCCCTGTCTACTTATTTTGCCTGGTGAATTCTCTGTGCCTACGCTTGTTTGCATTTAAGAGTTCATCTGATTTAATTTTACTGACATAGTTCTACCACTAAAACTGTCCACCTTTTGATATAGTTATATTTGAAAAGAAGTGCTTTTGCTGGTATCCTTCATTTCAATGAGCAATATATGCTAAAGTGTCAAGAGCTGGTATATGTACAGTTCTGCTAGGGCTTGTTGACCTGACTGTGTCATAAAGAATCTGGGAAATAACCAAAGTAGCTGAGATGCCAAAACTACTGGTAGACCTAGTATGTCTTCTTTTCTCTTTATCTAGTTATTGGTAACCAATCTTAATTTCCTTCTCCATTATCTTTTCTGTATTTTCATCTTTTAGGAGCAGGTGCATCTATTGCCAGCTGGGAAAACGACATCGGAGACTTCATTCTCATTTTTCATAACATCAGTTAAGTTCTCCACACTTCCAATACTATTTCTTTTTGGCAGGCTGGAGATTGCAGGACCGGATTCACATGGGAAAAGGAGAAAGGGGAGCTGAGAAGCCCCACAAAGCCATCCACATCATAAGGCTGTTTCCAGTATCAAACATGGTCATTAAGCGGATGCCAGAAGCCAGAGCCTACCTCCCACATCATTTCCCACTTAGGTGTACATCCAGCCTTCGATAATTTTCCTTCTGTTCTTATTGGCTTACCAGCATGTAAGTCTGTCGTGGTTTAACCCCAGCCAGCAACTAAGCACCGCATAGCTGCTCGCTCACTCCCCCACAGTGGTACAGGGGAGAGAATCGCAAGGGTAAAAGTGAGAAAACTCATGGTTTCAGATAAAGACAGTTTAATAGGGAAAGCAAAAGCCACACAGGCAAGCAAAGCAAAACAAGGAATTCATTCACTGCTCCCCATGGGCATCAGCCATCTCCAGGGAAGCAGGGCTGCATCACGTGTAATGGTTTCTTGGAAAGACAGACGCCATCACTCCGAACGTCCCGCCACCCCTTCCTTCTTCCCCCACATTTATATACCGAGCATGACATCATATGGTATGGAACATCCCTTTGGCCAGCCTGGGTCAGCTGTCCTGGCCGTGTCCCCCCCAGCTCCCCGGGCACCCCCAGCCTGCTCGCTGGCAGGCCAGCACGAGAAGCTGGGCTGTCCTTGGCTGCTCAGCAACAACCCAAAACATCAGCACCTTATCAACATTTTCTCATCCCAAATCCAAAACACAGCCTCACACTAGCTTGTATGAAGAAAATTAACTCTATCCTGGTTGAAACCAGGACAAAGTCTTAGAGGTTTTGATGTCACATTTCCTTTCAAAGATAGTTTCATTGCTTTCAAGTGCAGGAATCATTAATTAAGCATAGTGCCCTCTTAGATACCTTTGTTATTAATTATGAATGCGAACAATCAAACGTTCTATTCTCATAATAATGACAAGATTAGATTAATATCAACTCTAAACTCTAGGGTGCCCTCCAAAGTTCAGAAACAAAAGAGCAAGTAAGAAACAAGAAGTTTTAACAGAAAAGGGGATCCTATCTGTGAGTTGGCCTGAGGTGGGCAACAGGAGGATTGTCACAGCTGTATCAGCATCAAAATTTGCTCTTGCACTGAGTGAGCTGCACTAGTTCACATGGGAGGAGCACTGAGCCAAAACTCTGCCTCTCATTTTCCTCTTTCCGGCCAGTGTCCACCTAAATGCAAGAATACCATCTGAATAATTAATAGGATGACAATATTAATTAAATGAATATCTATTTTGTGATTTCCTGGCTTTATTTTTTCTCCCTGGGTATTCTTTTGCCTATAGACAAAGGATCTGGTCACAGATCTACAGAACTACACCCAAGAATATGTAACCTTGTTCTTTTAATTCATTGTTGTATAAGCAATTGCAAATTCTGACTTATCTACACCGACAGACTTTCTATGGAAAAATCTGGACATCAATGAAAAATTAAGCAGTTTTCCAAAATTATTTACAAGTAAAATAAATGAATATTGAGAATTATAGAAATAGAATATATTTCTCAATAGTAGGCTCTGTCCTGTCCTGGTAGGCCTCACTGTCCTATCTTGGCCTTACTGTCTGCACCAGGTTTGCACAGATAGAGAAGGAGACACAGCAAGATGGAGAGGGAGAGAGAAAATCCTGGTGCACACTTGATGTGCTGACTCTGATCTTTGTAACATTGGCTACATTAATGGCACCAGACAAGCAGTCCTATTAGCTTCAGTTAGAAAGCCTAAAATGGTGGTTTTCAGGGTCAACTGACTCACCTTGGACATATTAATAAACTATTTTAATAAATATGAATTATGTATATAACTCCCAGATAAAATATATATTAAGATGCTACATGCAATAACCTTATCTCAGCTTTATAGTGACATGAGGTAATAACCATATGGTTATGAAAAATACATTTTAAAGTTTGAAACCCCAGATTAGATTTAGCTAGTTTTTAATGGCACAATTTTTATTATATAAATTTTTTCTCACTAGGTATCACTGCTGGACCAAATTAAGACTGTGTGGAGGCTTTAATCTCACACTTCTGATTTTAAAATGATTAGAATCCTTGTAAGGGTAAATTAACTTTAATTTGGAAGCCTTGAATCCTTACTATGGAAGTAATTGCAAAATTTCTGTAAAGTTTTATTTCTTTACGTTATTGACACATATCCTGCCTTAGCACTTTTTCTTCCTTCCCTAAGGAATTAAAAAGAAATTAAGAATGAATGCTAGTATATGCTATCCCTAGCTAAGTGAAAATGCAAATTATTAAGACTAAGTGTTTTTTATTGTTACTGTTCATTTTAAGGACAGATTCACAGGTCCAACTGGCCAGTGGAAAGCAAGCAGGTTGCTCTGATGCATGAGCTGGGCTGCCTAACCAGAGAGAAGTGGAGTCAATCTGATCCTTAGCTTGCCAGGCTCTGTTTCCCCATTGAAAGCTGAAAGCACAAACAGCCCAAATCCTGGATTTGCTGGGCTTCCTTTCCACATCCCCCACCACACTGCCTTAACCGGTGAGTGATGCAGGGCAGCAGAGCCATGAGGAGCCAGTGTGGAAGAGATGTGGTTAACCTACCCCAGGGAATGCCTCACCTGCGGGGCCAGTCTGCTTTCTACAAGGCACTCAAGTAATTGTTCACCTTACTTCTGCTGTCGTGATAGCCCTGTTTAACAATTTGCCGAGCTGTTGTTCAGAATATCTGTTGCCTGTACAATTACCGCAAACACAGTAATAATTAATAAGCTAATTTGATTACCAGAATTCTGATGAGATTTCAACCCATTTTATAGATACACAGAAAGATTCTCTATTGCTTTACTATTATCCATAGCAACAAAGAAAGGGTGGACACAGATGCTAAATTTCCTAAAGGACCCATTGTGTAATTAATATAAGTTAATTAATGACTTCAGCTCTTTGCCTGAAGAATAAATGTTGCAGTTTTGTAAAGAATATGTAGTATTGCTCAAAGAAAGCAAAGATATTCAATACCTGATTTAAATGCAAAATCGAACTCTTTAACTCAGGAGTCATGACAAGGCTCTCCATAATAGCAAGGAAGAAATTAAATTGATGTATCAGTAGTTAGCATATTGCCATGTAGAAATAAATCACTGTTTATACTATATTGCACTTTACAGTATTAGCAGAGTTGAGAGGAATTTTATTAATGGAATAAGGCAGCTGGCACATTGCTTGTGGCACTGGTGGAGCATATCTCAGAATTTTTGCTCTATATCTGTGATTTTTCATGAACTGGGTTTGATGATTTTTGATTGGTACAAAAGGTTTACAAAATGTCCCAGTTCTTCTTAACCATTACTAAGTCAACCTTCTCTCACTTTCTGTAAGATTCTGACACCCAATAATTTGGTGATTATTCTTGTGATCACACTAAGTAATGTCATCATTATCACCAGAGCAGATAGTACACATAGTAAAGCCTAAGGCACAAACAAAAAGGTAAAACTATGTTTATGGATGAAAGGAGATAGAAATAGTGTCACACTGTTTCTTTAGAAAAAAGACAGCTGTAGTGAAGCAACTAGGAAAAAATGCATACCATCCAGTTGGTATCAAGCTTTTACAATGGTTACAAGAACATCTAGATTGAAATAAAATCTAACACAAACTTTAATTCAAATTCCAGACAAAGCAGTGTCTGCATCATAAAAGCATATAGAAACCTCAACCAATAGCAGTTCAGTTCCCCAAAGAGCTTAAAGCTGAAAGCCACGAGACTTAAGAAGGAGAAACGGGAGACAGTGAACTGAGGTGCAGAGTGATGGAGTAAGTTGGTCACATTTACATGGAAAAATTCTGCCAAATGCATCCCTGAACAGAGATCTACAACATTTAGCCTCAAATATACAGAGTCATACCTTCTACTATTAATTTTCTCTTCAGATATAATGCTGAAGGCCAGAGAGAAGGTGCAAAACCACTTTTCAGAAGTCTCTGTAAACTGAAGCTTAGTTGCTAGTCTAGTTCCCATAATTTAGTTGATCATCTTTCTGCATTAGAAATATTTTGTAATCTTGCACCTTCCCAGACTGGCCTAGACTCATAATCGATTTGTAGATATTTATAAACAATTACTAAGGCATATTTAGTAAAATTATAGTATAGAAAAACTATATTTATGCATGCCTCTAAGAAAACAGATTAAAAATTGATGTGTTGCAAAGGTCAAGAAACATTTGAAATTGTAATAAATCCAGGCTAACATCTCCAAATTCCAGAATTATTCTTGTGAAAGTTATGGCACCCAACAAATAAATACTTTCTCAGTATTATCATAATAGCATTTATGACTAAGTTCCCAAAATACGACTCTGTTGCCTGTGTTTACTGTAGCGTCATGCTTTAAACGTAGCCAGCAAATATACACTGCACAACCGCTTGCTCACTCCCCCCACAGCAGCCTAGAGGAGAGAATTGGAAGAGTAAAAGTGAGAAAACTCATGGGTTGAGATAAAGACAGTTTAATAGGGAAAGCAAAAGCCACACATGGAAGCAAAGCAGAACAAGGAATTCATTCATTACTTCCCATGGGCAGGCAGGTGTTCAGCCATCTCCAGGAAAGCAGGGCTCCATCACACGTAATGGTTTCTTGGGAAGACAAACACCATCACTCACTCCAAATGTTCCCCCATCTCTTCTTCTTCCCCCAGCTTTATATGCTGAGCATGACATCATATGGTATGACTCTAGCCAGTTGGGGTCAGCTGTCTTGGCTGTGACCCCTCCCAACTTCTTGTGCACCCCTCACCAGTGAGCTGGTGGGGTGGGGTGAGGAGCAGAAAAGGCCTTGAATCTGTGCAAGCACTGCTCAACAGTAATGCAAACATCCCTGTATTACCAACACTGTTTTCAGAACAAATCCAAAACACAGCCCCATACAAGCTACTGTGAAGAAAATTAACTCTAACCCAGCCAAAAACAGCACGTGTAGTAATGATATAGAATACCTTCTTATGAAGGAGTCAACACCTTTTTTAAAGGAATTGTCAAGGTTGGGTGCTTAGAACTAATGAAAGAGTAACAGATTTGAGTTCCATTCATAGCATGTTTCAGCACAGCTTGTACTCTAGAGATATCTGGTACCAGACCTGAGGTATCATTTCAAAGCAGACCATAAATCCAAACATAAACATTTTCTAAATTCCGTAAGTATTCATTATATTTACTTAAAACAGATAAGGTTTTAAGCTCTTTAACAGCTGTAGCCTGTGATTTCGGATAAGTATTTATGCACAATATCATGAAAATTGCCAATACTATAATCATTTGTAATGACATTAATGTGAAATATTCTAATAATGCATGTATTTATTGAATTGCTAGCAGAGTATGCAACTTTAAAAATTGTTTCCTAGGGTGTCTTTTTCAATAGTAGACATATTACTCTTTTTCCCTTCCCTAAATTTCACTAAAGACTGCTCTGCAATAGTGCCCAATTGAATAACTGACAGATCTTTAATTTCCTGTGTTTAATCCTTCAAGAGAAAGCATTAAAGTGAATAGATTTTATGAAGTGTATGATGTTGTTATGTTTAGCTGATTTGTTTCTTCTTCAAAATGTAGCAAAGTTTATAGACCTATCAAAAATTCACAGCTCTGTCAACAGACAAAATTGTGTCTCCCCTTCTATTTTGAGATTCCATTCTTACAGATTCCTACCACTTAGTTTTTATTCAGAAGGAGTTTGTGACTCTGTGTAAGTTACGAGTTTTCATTATGAATGGATCAGCTGATGCAGCAAAAATTGTTTGGTGGGTATGTAAGAAAAGACCAAAGATATGAGAGATTAGCCAGGTTGAGAATATCACACACCCCATATAATGGAATCTCTTATTACTGGAAACATTCACATGTCTCTTTTTATCCCAGTTACACATTTTAGTATTTCTTCACTGAGTAAGTATGTTGCGCACATTTTGCTGGGCTTTCTTCCAGAACACACACAAGAGGCTACATCATTTGAGAATTTGACTTCACTCCATAACGTTGTCCTAATGGTGCCTTTTTGCATACTTATCAGTTCCTTTCCTTACCTTTTTGGTCACAAATTGTATTGTGCGTTACTTTGCTCATGGTATTTTGCAGCTGAGCTAATTATGATTTGTTTATAGCAAATCCAATAATAAAGAGCAACCAGGATTTTTCCTTAGTGGTGAAAATTGGGATCGCAGTGCTAAGAGGATGAGCAAGTCTATCTGCTATTGGTCTCAAAGGAAATCTGTCTGCAGTTTAAGGGTTGAAAGTTGAAACCTTCATGTATATTTCAAGCCCGTTAGCTGAGAATATCTTGATACAGAGTCTGCAAACATTTGTCTTGAGGATCCATACAGCCAGGGATTAGTTATCCAATTCATTCAGTTATTGTTACTTATTTGTTATGAGCTAGTAAGGTTTAAAAGAAAAGGCGGGGAGGAGAGAAATGATTCACTGAGGTGCACAAAGAACATAACTGAAGGAGAGATGGTGAAGATTTCTTAAAATGTGGCGCAGATATCCAGGGACTTTACACCCAAAAGTGCAAAGAATCAGTTTTTGTGACTGCTTAAATAAAGTAACTTATAACCAGACTAGCGTGGCCAGGCATCTCATCTGAGTTTTAACTTCAGATTCCAAGTTTAGTCCTTCAACAGCACCCCTATTTGCATGACACTACTCTGGCTTCTTCCAGTATATTACAAGTGTTCTTTCCTTCAGCAGTCCTGGTGAAATTTCCAGAAATACGGAAATCTGATAATGACAGTCAGTGCACATTCAAATTGTTCCTCTACATCCTACATGTGGTGAGTCCTCAAGATACTGTATGTAAGGCTAGCAAGGTAAATTGCAAGTGCCCAATCGATACAACATATCTCACACCAGACTTACTGTCTTCCAGTCTGCCAGTGCTAGTAGATGCATATCATTTTAGGAAGAAGAAGAAATGTGGACCTGCTCTCTCTCATTTCTCTCTTAATGCTGCAATCACTGAAGGTGTATAAGTAAAACACCTGTATTTTAAAAGAAAGCATTGGCACTACTGAATTTTGTAGAGAGCATAAGTCTACATCAAACACGCTTTCAGAAAACCTGCTAGCATTTCAGGGCAGTAGGATGAACATATTCATCTCTTTTCTACTACAACGCATTTTTGCATCGTCTGAGAAGCAGTGCAGGGAATTTACTACCAAAAAATGAGGTACCTAATGCGTTCAGTTCACAACATGAGAAAACAAGAATGGTTGAACTGATTTTGACAAGGGTCTGGTTAGTATCCTGGTCGCTTTCTGTGGCCTTAAACTGTTACTAAGGGAAGAGTGAAAAAGGAAAGCATACATGAGTCTTCCAGCCAACACCACTTCCCAGAGTTAAACACGTTTAGACTGAATGATTTTCTGAGCTTGTTGTGCTTGGCCTATTCAGCAACCCTCAATGTACTTCTCTTCTAAGACCTTTCTCCCCTCTTCCTTTGAAACTGTCTGGATGCACAGGCAGTGTCCTGCAGGACACCTGCATCTATCTTGCAGCAAGAAGTTCTACAGGTCTCCTGCCCACTGAGTGAAAAATAACTTACTTTTGTATATATTTAATCTGTCTTTCAAAGGCCATGCTTCCAGCCAATTCTTGTGCTGGAAGGGAGAATAAATAAACCATTCATGTTCACCTTCTCCTTGTCACTCAAAATTGTACATATTTATAATGTGTTCCCTCTAAAAGACCTTTTTTCCTAAATGAAGAGTCCTAGCATACTTAGTTGTTCTTCAAATAAAAAGATATTCTATATTTTTTGTCCTTGTTTTCCTGACTTTCAAATTGCAAAATAATCTATCTGAGAAGAGGGGGCCATTATGAACTGCAATATTCACAGTTTGCTCAGCAGGATAATAAGGTTCTTTTATTGTTTTTCTATTTCTTTTTCAGTAATTAATAGTATTTGGTACGCTTTTTTGACTGCTATTGAGCATAGAGCTGATGTTGTCATGAAACAATCTAGCATTGCCACAAGATCTCGATCCTGAGTTGAAACAGTCACTTCAGTTCATTATTTCATATATGAAATTAAGATTTTTTTCCCATGTGCATGACTTCATATTTACCTGCAATGAATTTTATATGCCATTTTGTTAGCCAGCCACTCAGCTTCATAATGTTGTTCTGTAATTATTTAGTGTTCTCTCACCACCACTGCTGTGAATAACTTTGTATTATCAGCAAATATTCCCATCTCACAGCTCATCTTCATTTCCTAAATCATTACGACTGTTTTGAACTGCACATGTTAGAGTATAGACCCCTTGCAAAACTGCACTGTGATCTCCCTCCTTGCAAGAAAGGTATATTCCTGACATTTAATCAATGTTTAAAAAAAATCAACTAGTCAATTTAAACAATGATTAACCTATGCAGGGAATCTTCTGAAATAACTGCCCAGGTTCCTTAAAAACATCCTCTCTGGTGAGGGATGTTTCTAGAAGCACAGAAGAAATTCAGCATGCTTTATCAACGAGACCACTTCTACACACATTTGTTGACACCTTCAAAAACTGGAAGCAGCAAATTTTCCCTTTACAGAAGCCACACTTACTCCCTTCAAGTAGGTTATATTTAGCTATATACTTGTTATATATACATGTCTACTAAATTTGTTACTTTTAATTGATTTTACTAATTTTCTTGGAGTTATTCAGGGACCTTTCAGTGTTGAGTATAATGTGTGCATGTCAACTTAATCTTACTTTAGACATCAAAGACATTTTGTTCACCTGTATCTCTGACTACAGTTGATTGAACCTAAAATTTGTGGATCAGCCTAATTTGGTGTGTCAGATTCATTTTATATACTTAAAATCCTCTTTTGAGAACTACTGACTAAAGTAGCATTAAGTAACTCACATGGTATTTATCTAACCATAATTATCAGCATTAGTCATATGTGCGTAACAGTGCCAATTTTGCAAAATTACGTGTTAAAAATCTGCGGTTGTTACTGAGTAGTTTAGGACCGTAAGATAGAGGTGCTTTGAAACACAGGCACAGAAAGGTAGCCAGCATGCTCAATTCAAAAAAACCCACCTCTGAAATCAAAGAATAGCAATATTTTGTACTTATTGCTCATCTTTAATCCACATCTAGCTGATACATATCCTGGCCAGCAAAAACATATGCAGTCTATCCCTTTATCCTATCAGACATCAAACACTGCATTTAAAGTAAGCATTTACACTACAAGTAATTATTTTTAGTCAGCTCTTTTAAAGCTCCTAAATTTCACAGAACACCATTGATAAGCTTCCCATATGTTTAGTGATGTTGTTGCTATGACTTCTGACATGACTGCCCAGGGAAATTAAGACATCCAGAAATAACAGTTTGGGGGGTGATTTTCTGATAGGACAGCTAATTAATTAATATTCCTTTTCATGAGAGAAAACTATTTGTACTGCAGACACATGCTGAGTGGGATTCCACACAGGCTTGCCAATTCACCTGATTCGTGACCCATGTCTGTTCTGGTCTTGGGGTCAAAGACTGACATTTGTGACAAACCGCACTGATCTGTGCTACAAATATCTCCGATAGCTGAAATTAAGCTACAGCTACAATGCTCATTTTACACTGTTCTGACCAAAAATAGACTAAGGACAAGAGCAGAGTGTACTCATTGTTTATAACAAGGATGTGCAATCTCAGACAAGTCTGACCTTATTACTCTGTAGTAATGTTAATAATGGACAACATGTACAATTTAAGTAAATCATGTAAATATAAAAAATAGTAACTGCTCAAGCTCTGGTTATTAAAGCTAGGGTAAAAGAAAATACTAAAAATAAATATTCCAGCTTTGATATTGTATACAGGTAGAGTGCCAGTCAAGGGTGTGTAAAGTCATAAAATCGTAGAGGAATCAATATATATTGTAAACCTAAGTAAGCCTAAATCTTGTGAGAATTCTAATCATGATTTATGTATTAAATTGGCTTGGTTGCATTAGTAAGAATGTACAATTTTTCATGCTTTATTCTATGAAGCTCAAATTCAAAATATTTTAAAGTTAACCCATCTCTAACTGTGAAACAAAAAAGCGATTTCCTTTTCTGAGACAAATGGGAGGCACTCCCAAGCAAGACAGAAGAAATTCTAATCCATCTTCCAAAATTGTCTATATGCATGTTCCATTAAAATAAATACTCACGTTATACAGTTTGTACCTTCTATAGGTTGCTTTTACTGTATTTCAAAAATATTATTGTTAGAATAACAGAATGTCTTTCACCTTTTCTTCACTTTTGTTAAAATTCCATGATGAAGCTGTGCAAAAAAACATATGCAGAACTTGGCATCAGGGATCTGTCTGAGGTGTAATGGCAAGATATCCTTGTAACCACATAGACAAGCTCTGCAAGTCCTATATCATTCACTTAGCATGAAAAAAATTTCTTCCTTGACTACTGGATAATTGCATAGCTGATGACTCCCACTTAGAAAAGGCACTTAAATGCATCAGCAATGCTGGTGTTGACATCTGCCAAGGTCATTTTGATGCAGTCTTTTATAATTACTCATTTTCATGAAACACACATAGACTGAAAGTGTGCCTTACTTCCCTTAGAGATAGCAATAATGGAAACCTAACAGCATTTTGAAATGCTTATATTGTCATGATGGAAGTTGTTCTGGAATTAATATGGGCATCAAGGGAAAAGGACAGGATGCTACACCTGAATTTCAACCATGCTATGACTCCCTGGACTTTTGTGCATATAGGCAGAACTATGCATGGTATTTAACCATCTCCTAAATGCACAAATGATGCATTTCCCAGCTAACCACATCCATCTTAAAAATGGAGGCTCAGAATGGATCTCTAGACATCTTAGGAAGATCAAATGATTGAAGAGGTGAATAAAGACACTAAGAAAAAGACTATTAATCTTAAAGTTCAATACGTACTACTTGAGCAGCGAGCTCCAAAATGCTTCTGAGACAAATGAGCAAGGATACAACTGACTTCTTCTGAATTTACTGAAGCAGATCTGGAACTTGACCAAACAGATGCTGAAACCTTGCTTAAAATATTTGAGAACCACTGACTACAGATCAGATCGATCTTTTCCACCTGTCAGCTAGTTATCTACTTCTATTAGACCTTGATGATTTACTTGAGGATACATGAAAAAAAAGGCAAAAATATGACCATTCCTAAAGGAACCACTGAGAGTGAGACTACCTTTCAAAAGTTGTATAAGCACTTATGGTATCAGAAGCTAAAGTTGTTTTTAGTTATCAACTCAAAGAAGGTGGAAAGAGAGGGAAGGAAAAAGGGAGGGAGGCAGATAGGGAGGGCAAGCAAATATCTCAAGAAAAGAAGTCATATGCTGCCAAACAGAATATGGATGATGTAGAGAATTGTGTCCAAGCATTTCAATGAAGATTAACAGTTG
The DNA here is from genome assembly GCF_000687285.1 of Phaethon lepturus. Taxonomy (NCBI): domain Eukaryota; kingdom Metazoa; phylum Chordata; class Aves; order Phaethontiformes; family Phaethontidae; genus Phaethon; species Phaethon lepturus. Next base: position 90,215 of record NW_010532428.1, on the reverse strand, counting down.
AAGAATTACACGTTGTCAGAAAACTGTGCATTATTTTTCTGAGTCATACAAACTAGTCAGCTTTACAGTTTCTTATCTGTATTAAATACAATATTCAGAAATGCTGAAGTGCTAGAATGAAAAAATATAGTTAACACAACATGGGAGGTTGTCATCACCAAGAATACAGCCACTATTATGAAGCTACTAGTCAGCAGCGGTTACCCTGTCTTATCAAAGGATACAGTTAGATATACTAATTTAAAAAAGTATCATTATAATCTGCTACTTCGAGCAGTACAAACAGCTGAAATTTCAGAGACTAATATTCATATTACACTTTCATCTGGTTTGTACTGTGAAAGGTGAACACATGATGAGTTATAAGAAGTATAAGTAAGCAAAAGTATAAGAAAGTAAAACAAGAGCACCATTCTCCTTTTGGTTTGTGCTGTGCCCGTGTCTGTTTTACAGACCACTAAACACTCTGTGTATTACAGGGCAGACCAATGGCCAGAAGGTGCCAGTTTTGGTACCTTAATTCAGCAGCTGAGCCAAAGGGCAGCACCCTACAAATAGCAACACCGAGTCTGAAGCCAAATATCTGTTAAGATATGCCAGTTCTTTTGCTTACCTATGGCTTAAGAACGTATCTTTCTTCATATACTGAAAAAAGCGTGAGACAGAGCATAAACTAAATTACATTCCATTGCTCTGCACAGCAGCATGTTTTATAAGAGTAACAGTGGATGACACTATTGGCTGTGATAGTGAATCTGATGTAGTTTTCTTGTGTCAGTAGAACCATGAAAGAAAAATATTGTTATGCTTTTATAACTTGTGCAGTTTCAGTGTGTATAAATTGTAACGTTTTACAATATGTGGGCAACCACAAACACATACAACCTGAATGTCAACTTCACAATATTATCCAACAATTTAAAATACTTATTGCCTCTTAATTCCTCTTTATTTGATTTAGTTCCTGCGCATTTCTTTTATGATTAGCTGTAACAAAAATAAATCTGGAGTACTTAAGAAAACACTTTGCTGCAGCATAGTAATTGTTTCTGACATCTTCTGTCTGAAGCAGATGGCTGATCTCAAAGAAAGCAACTGAAGAAAGAGCTCATAGGACTGACCTTCCTCTAGTGTATATTGAAGACACTCTACTGACTTCAGAAAATATAGATGTAGTGATTCATTAATAGCATAGTGAAAAGAATGGCTACTTCACTTTATTTCTGGTATCAAACTCTTGTCCATGTTTACTGAAAATAAATTCTAGTCAAAATATTACCAAATATAATAAAAATGTGTACTATCATTACATGCTCATGCTAATGATTATCCGGTTGTTTTGAAAATATTAGGATGCAAATCAAAAGCAATGGCTTAGTTAATTGATTACACACGGTACAAAAAAGGGGAGCAATGTGTTGTCTACAAAGCCACAGGCTAAAATGTATTTACACAAATTGTCTGGTAAATGCTTAGCTAATAATTATTCACACTCAGAGATACTGTGATTGTTTCCTCAAAAAATTTGTGGAACGAAGAACAAGAGAATTACTTGGGTAATGCATTTGCAATTACTACATCGACCCATTCTATACAGCAGTATTGCCAGCTGTCCTCCAACTCCAGGAATTTAGTCATGATGATTACATAAAAGCAAAGAAAAAAATGTTTGTTTGAGTCAACTACGGTTGAATCTGCATGACTGACAGTTAGAAAGAAATTTTGAACCTCAACCTTGGCTGGTGGGCCAAGTCCCACTGACTCAAAGAAGGTCTCCTGCAGGCTAAGGTCTGACTTTTGGCTTGCCAAGCAGCTGCAAGAAGGGGCTGCAGTGGGACAGGGGCATGTCAGTTATAGTTGGCAGTTTTTCATGGAGTAAAATAACTATAATTTAAACTCTTTTAAAACACACACCCATTTGCACAAATCCAGATTACCCTCCCAATTATATGGAACACAGCCAGCACAGTAGTTCTTCAGGTGTACAGCATTAATCCCACAGATTAGAAATGGATAGGAAATTAAGAACAGATGTTTCATAGCAGTGCTGTGTTAGAGATGACTGAATTAGTGCCAAGGGTACTAATATATCCACATGATATCCAAGCCTGGGTCCTCAATTACCTTACACATGACATAATGTTTCCAGCTCTAAAACCATCTCGTTCAGAGCTCTGGGAGTTCTTCATAGCGGTGCATTGCACTTTATGGACATACTCTAATGTCTCTGGAGATTACTATCTGTTTCTCTCATTCCACCATCTGCACGGTGCATGGTCTGCTACATCAGGAAACATTTCAGCAAGCAAGGTTAGTTCTACCATTATGAACTCAACTAACACCAAAAAGCACACCTTGCAAATAGCAGTTAGCATCTTAAAAGGTGTTTTTAGTTCACCGCAGCTAAGGACACAAAAAATCTACAAAGTAACAGAATCAACATCCTAATGTTTAAAGACTGGCAAATATGCCCAAAAGAAAATAAGAATAAAAAATACATTAAACAAACTTACTTGTTATTAAAAGTAAAATAAGAAACACTAGGTAGTCAGCGACTGCATAGAAAGGAAATTAAAAACTTCAACTAGCTTTAAATCAGACAGTGAGATGTCAAACCATGGCACAACATTGATAAGCTTAAGAGAAATACTATTTTTCACAAGGTGTTTAAAACAGGATTATCAGCATATTAAGATTACCCTTTTTTTAAAAGGGGACAACAACAGAGAGAGGGAAGGAGGAAGAGAAATAGTGCTGCTAGGAACATATTAGAGACAAAAGTAAATGGTTTGTGAAGAGTGATCCATACCAAAAAAAGCATCAAATACATTTAAGGACAGCAATGAACGTATGTGTACTGTGAAAGGGTGAAATGGAAACAGGACAGTTTCAGAGACAAAATACTGAATGTTTGCCTCTGAAGTGACAGTTTTATGCTCCATTTGGAAAACAGCAAATGATTGCCATAAGTGGTTAGTCTAAGTAGTAATGCTGGAGAGAGAAAATAAATAACTAACGATTGTCTAAGGTACATTCCCACACAGAATAGGAAAAAGTCTCTGCATCTCCTGCATTTTGAGAAAAATAAACTCACTGAAAATATTTCTAACATCAACATTTTCCTTAATCTGTTTTTCTGAAAAGAGAAGGTCATGTGTGCTCTTATTAAATATTCTTTATTATTGTACTTGTTTCACATTTTGTAACAACTTCACCTGCAAAAGAGAAAAAGCTGTTGAAATTCAACTCTCTGAATTTTCAGCAGAAATGATTTTGAAATAATACTGCAGAAAGCCTTACAATCTAGAAATCAGTAAACCTTATAGCAGAACATTTTTTGCAGCAAATTTAACACAAAAACTCGAAGGAATACATCTCCCAGCGATAGTACAAAATAAATTCAGCAGAAATATGAAACAAAGTAGTTTTTCAGCAGCATTACTGAACATGTATTGGAATTAATAACAGTGCTCACATGAGAGACTCATACACTGATCTCAAACTTCAGCTGTGTAATACCAAAGAATGATACTGAATATCTATACACATTTTTAATGCCCTTTGAAATATCAGTCTGTCTGACACAAGACTGTTTCTTTTTTAGATAGTTCTTCTTTTTCTCATTAGATGGTTCTCTGTACCAAACTCAATATAAATTCTCTTTTACCCCTTTTAAAGTGATTAGGATAGCATTTTCTAAAGAATAATGGGGAGTAGGTCACTATCTATTTCCTTGGTGTTGGGATGCATTGCAATACGAAAATTGTCAGGTTTCAGTGAATTGTGAAGCACGTTTATCTAAGGTTACCATACATTTATATGGCTAAGTATCATCTGGCATAAATGTGTAACATAAACAGTTACTAAAATATATGTCTTTTACTGTGTGTGTCTTTAGTAGATCTACTTACCACTATTGGTTATTAGAATCAGGTGAAACCTACATTGGCTTAAGTCTTTATGGACTGAGACTGTAGATGTTCCAAAGTGCAAAGTATTGTAGTTGTAGAAACCTATTATAATTGCTCAACAAAGAAAGGGCAAGTAGACCATAAACAGATTGAGCAAATAAAAGTATAAAAAGGCCAAAGTACTAATAAGAAAAGGGAGATTTTTATTACCTAGGTAAAGCCTGGAGTACATTTAGTGTGGTAATGAGATTGGAAGAAGGGTAGATGCACATGTATAATATCAAATAGTGCTCACATTCAACTCTACAAATAAATAACAACACAGTGGTTTTCTTGGTATGAAGTAACACAGGATATGTTTGAAGACATAAAGGTAAAAGAGAATCTGTGAAAGGAGGTAATATTTCTTGTAACCAAAGTAAAAATAGAGTAAAAATAAAACTTCCTGAAGCCAACCTGATAGGTACAAGATACACTTAGTATAGACAAATGATGCATGCATAATAATACTTAGTAAATATATATCAGATATAAAGCAGAGTGTGGGCATATATAACACAAAGCAAAGAGTGTTTAGAGAAAAATATATGCTTTATCAAACACCTAAAGGCCCACGGAAAGAAAATAGTGATTAGTGTACAGAAAAACGTTAAAGACTGTAGAAAATTAATAAGGATGGTTGTTGCAAAGCAGCTAGTAAAATAAAGATAGCAGGATAAATAAAGATATACAGTAAAAAGTTCTTCTACTTACATAATTTTGGAAAGCAAACAGAGAAAGGGAAGGAATGGAATATTCTGGTGTTAGAGACTGAGAAGGTTAATGTGACTAAAAAAAAAAAAGAAAAAAAAGAGTAAAAAAGGGACAGAAACCAACATCCAAACGGAGGAAGGCAAATGTTAAAATTTTTCCCCATTGTGCACTGAACAGCTAATTAGGCAATTAGAGCTATACAAAGCAGTGAGAGCTCTGGGCTCGGAGGAATTACATTTTAGAGTTCTGCAGAAGGCAGGCAGAGAAATGGGAAAACTATCGGCCAAATTTAATAGCACACTAAGGGCAAGGAGTACTGGAGGGCTGGAGGGCATATAATGTCGCGCCAGTGTTGAGGAGTAGAATGAAAAGGACATGTAAAAATTTTAATACCCACAGGAGAGATACTGGAGACATGAAGACACCTGAAAGAGCTAGGTTTATAAAACCACTAATGTGCAAGCTAGTCATGGCAGCCAAAATGGTTCATATACCAAAGTTCATAGCTGGATTCATAAATAAAGGTAAAATAGTAAATATGAAGCCTCCATATTAAATAAAAAAAAACATTTCTGTGCCTCAGAAGAGCTTGAATTACAGACATACTTTCGACTCTGATTTCAGTCTCTCTAGGGTCCTTTTGTGTGATTCGTTTTCATGCAATATTACTTTTCAATACAAAATATGAGACTTTTCACACATGAATTTCACTCATTTATGTAGTTTCCACATATGTAAATTCATTGCCAGAGAGGTTTTTATGGTAAAGGCTAGATTAGCAATCATAGAAAAGAAAGTCAGTTCATGGCTCAAGTATGGATCATAAATAAACCATTTGGGCCCAAGCTCAGCAGTACAGTTTTAAGTATACGTTAAGCTCATGAATATTTCTTTTTGTATATAGAAAGGTTTACTACTTAAAAGAACAGAATTCTGAAAAGCATTAAAACTTGTGAATTACTTCATTCATTTAGATGTTGAGAACATATTTGTATAAGCTTACTGAATAGGAATTAGGTGAAGCCTTTACTTAAAGGTAACTATGTGCCTAACTTAGCACTTTATTGAAATAGAGTGAAATTTTCTATACTTAAGTTCTGTCACTATAAACAAAAGTAATAATTCCATTTTTCCTTACTGTTTTTGTATGCAGCATAAGTGCAGTGGATAAGCCCATGGGCCAAGCACTTGGCTTTGGATTACAAATTTCTAGAAACAGCAGTTGCCTATATAAAGCACCCCGCACCATGGGCCCCTCATCTAAGTCAGGGTCTGTAGATCCTACTACAATATAGGCAGGAGTTTCCAAACATTAGAGGTAGTGCATATAACTTCTCACAACCAGAGACTGAATGGAGGACACAAGCTTGAAAACCAGGGGAAACGGGATTCGGGGCATTTGAACCAAATGACATTTCCAGAAAATACAGTTTGTTTGGAAGGAGAAAATTCAGGACACTGATACAAAACTGCTTCCTAGTTTGATTAAACTGTGTAACAGACATCGAAGAAATGTGACAATCACTTGTTGCTTTTGTATACATTGTAAATTTAAGCATGAGCTCCTGTGTGATTTAAAAGCTGTGTAAAATTAATGCCAATACTATTGAGAAAATACTGAGAAGCAGAACAAATTAATTATTTTTTAATAATTTTAGTTTATGGACTGATAAATTGTTCTTTCCGTTTATTGCACAAGAGTACATGATAATGATGAGACTGGAGACAGAATATTATCACAAAGACTCAGCTAAAAGCGGTCACAAAGCAGAACACAGACCCACAAAAAGATTTCAGGACACTACAGGTAGTACTTTAAAATACTGAAAGTGTCTATGTAATATTACACACAACTTTTGCTTAGTTTATGTAGAGATACCCGCAGGATACTGCTAGGCATATACTACAAGTCACTGGTCAACAGACAAATTTATGTAATAAGTATACTTTTGCATATATGCAGCTTTTAAAAATTAACCACAACTAATAACATTTCTTCAAGAGTTAACTGCTTATAGTCCAGTTAAAAAGAACTCGTAACAGAACTGCCAGTAATGAAGCCATCTGGCTTTATCATAGTAATTTTTACAAGCTTGTGCAATAATCAGGAATGTAGATACATAATTTTAAAAAATCATGCTTTCCTTCCACAGCTTCAATAGTGAAAAGATGCCTCCTGAGTTTCAGGAGAACGAAAATGATGAAGGCTCTTTAAGAATTTCCTTCCTGTTCTTACTAACTCTTCTGAAGAGCATAGCCTTACATTGCCTTGGGAGGAGAGTGAAATAGAGGTCTTTATTTGACTGAGTGAACAGAAGGTTTCATTGGGAATTTCTAGTTTTTAACAAACCCAGGGGTGGCACATCATCCTTTTTCCCTATGTGGTATGCTTTGTGCAAGCAGCTGTGGCTGGCTGCTGCTCTTCCACGGGAGCTTAACAGCATTTGTTCGCATACCTTGTTAGGCACAGGGTTAAACTCACTTTTTAGAATATGGAGAGTTTTTTTCACCTCCCACTTACAACAGCCTGAACAGGTAGATTTCAGCCTCCTTTTAGAAACATAAATCTATGAGGACGTAAGAGATTCAGGTCACCAGAATTTGAGAGATTCCCGGTGTTCGTATTTTTCCCTTTTCCTCAATCCTCATAAAGTAAGAGTACTGGAGATACGCCTATACATATGTATAGGTCTCTTTTGCAGTCTCTTTTCAGGTTTAGGCACAGCCACTGTTCAGTTCAGCCCACCCATGAAGGTTATCCACACAACCATGAGACTTAAAGGCTTTTCTTATGAATGAAAATTCTAATTGTGAAACAGAAATTACATTTGAAAATTGCATATTGCTCCAATATGCACAGGAATGTTTACACTCTGGACACGCATCATAATATACTTGAACTGTAGGAGGTTTCTGAGTTTGAGCAAATTTGTGGAAAAAGGAAAATATTATGGTTACAGAGACAGCAATGAAAGAGTCAAGCTCTTCCACCCCTGAGGGAAGGAATACAAATAAAAGACTTGTCCCTTGCAAGTAAAGAATCTGTGCACTGATACTAGACAGAATGATATATACCAGTAAAAATAAAATAAGAAGGGTAATGGCCAAGATGTGAAATCTTGAGAGAAAATCATAGTAAAGATACAGAAGTTTTAAATCAGGCATCAATAAAAGGAGAAGCTTATAAAATGGTGGCCAAACTACAGTTCACCACAGCAAATCACACAGCTTTCTCTACACTGCCTTTTTGATGTGGATATGTGAATGCATTCATATGCTGCTAGTACCTGCATGACTAGTCATGGGAGAGTCCTACAACACTTATTGACCTACATGTCCTACTGCAAATGAGAAACTGGACATCACTGCTTGAAAATATAAAATGCTCTTAACACTTGATGCATTTAGGATATGACTGATTTTTCAGCTACTTTCTTCTGAAATGTATGCCATATTTGGTTGCAGAAAAAACTTTTCACTGATAAACCAAGTAGCAGAGACTTAAAAACTTTCATACTAACGTCTCTCATGGCAAGTTTAAACTAATTTTACCCCTTAGGAAGAATTAGTTTCTTAGAGAAACAAGGCTTGCATGAAGAGATTACCTGCATATATATGTGTGTGCAAGTCTGTCTTTGTGTTACACTGCAGTAACTTTTTAGTCCACTGACCGATTTCCGGCAAGTACAAGGAGAGAGGGCTATATGACCACTAAGTTGCATATAACAAAGTCTATACAAATTTGTTAAAAATAAGTGGCTTGTGTGGAAAAAACCTGTAGTATCCCTTACCAAGTATTTTGTTCATCACTAGGTTCCTTTCACAAGAAAACTTCTAGACATGGGTAGGACTCAGCTACAAGACACAAATCCACATGAAATCATGGTCTCTTAGATCCAGCCCTCATATACTGCCTGTTGTCACTCATTTAAACTCCCATTTTTCTTGTCATTGGGATGTTAGAAGTAGTGTCTGAGTGAAAGGAGAATTAAAAAGAAAAATATTCTCATTTTAGAAGTACTTTTATTCTTTCATTTGGAGTTAAATGCCCTACTACACTGGACTAGAGACTTAAAAGTTTTCTTCTGAATGTTTTTTGCAAGGTGCCATGTCAATTTAGAGCACTACATTTTTATATCTGTCTGTCTGTCCATTTATCTAGCTGTTATTGACATTGGTATGCCTACTGAAATGCTGTGATACTGAGTCAGCCATCATAATAGCCAGCCATTGTTGGCAATCTCAACGGAGAGTCCAAAAAGTCAGAACTATGTCAAAAAGTGAGAAGTATGCTACTATCCTCACAACGGGCTCTCACAGAGAGCTACATTTTAGGACGAGATATCAGATAAAAGTGGTCTGTACTACAGAGAAAACTTCCAGCAATTCCACTGTTTTCATGGACATAATACAATGTGTATATGGTTTTTTGTATTCATAATCCCGAGTGGATATTTTCAGCTTGTTTCCTGCAGTTCTTTGCTTTTCACCAAGCACACTAGACTAATACTGAAAAGAATAGTTTTAGCTATTCCACACACTAGATTACAGTGTAGATATGCCTATGCTAGAACCTAACACTAGCACCAGAGTTGTACCTAAACATATTAGACCTTAATGTCGCATTACACTTCAAAATTTTTATGTGGGTATATAAAATTTGCTCTGCTGCTCAAAGATCTCTACATTGTGCCAGGCACACATACTGTTATTCTCAAAATCTTGTAATGAGCAAAAAGGAAATACACCTTAAATGTAATGCCAAGAAGTAATTGTTAAAGTTATAGCAATCTTAACTGTCTAATAAAATAATAATTTGTTCATGCCAAATTACAGAAAAAAAAAATCCCTGTTACAGAAAAAGTTTTAGCAATCAATAATACAACTGAAATTGTTATACACTGGCCCCCTGATGATATGCTCACCCTCCTGGGAGGAGTACGATGTTTATGGTTCCCTCCTTCTCAGTCTAGGACCCACCTGGGTTTTTTCCACATCTGCTAACATAATCTGTGTATGTTCTTTTGTCTCTGACCCTACTTCCTGTTGCACTGTATATCATGCATTTCGTATTTGTCAGATACTTGTGGGTTTTTATCTTTGTTACCCTAAATCCAGTTCTCCTCAGCTCACAAATCCACATTTCTTTAACTGTCTCCTGGTGAGTTGTTTATAGATCCCCAGTATTAGCCTGTGCCCATCTTACTCTCTTGCCATCTCATTTCTGTACACCACTCCCTGCAGTGCATCCCATGTCCCCACTTTTGGGGCCTCTGCTGCTATCCCATTCCCCTGTTCCTCTACATTCTATAATTAGGTTGGACCCATAAATAATTAATTCTCCACAACATAAGTAGCCATGACTGCTACCAATATAAAATTATAATTATACCAAAAAATAATCAAAAGTAAAACAAAACAGGCATAGCCACTGGGCCATTAGAAAAATTGCTGTTCCAGTTAAACCAAAAAAACCCCAAAACTCCAAACAGGGCAAGGAAAGTTTAGACAAATTAAGCCTGACAAAGTGAGGCCTTGCAAAGTCACTACAAAGACTGAGACCTATTACTAGCAATAGCAAAATTGTACTTATATGGTACAGTACCCGGTGCAGTAAAATCCCAAGAGAAGGCACAAACTTTTTGAAAACTTGACGGGATCTTTCAAAATGTGTTGAGTATGATCCACACTGATGGATAGAGCTAAAACATTTTATCTTGTTATCCATTGTCGCTCGATGGAGATTGGAGAAGGCTGCCCAGTTCCTCGGATTCAGTACGCTCCACTTACCTAATTCTCTCTCTTTGTGCCATTTACCCTCTCAGCAGCTGTCTGCCTAGCACGTGCTAATTTAAAAACAAACAGCTGAATGGAACATACTTCAAAGCCTTTTTACCCAGTGTTTTTAATATGCCCTACTTGGAAGCCTATCAATAATTTTTTTTTAGAAACACGCTTTAGTACAAAAAACAGGATCTTAAAAAGTCAAGTTAACTGAAAGGAGCAGATGTTTGCATTGGTGCCCAAGGGTGCCATACCACTTCAGTATTATGTTTTTATTGCCTACAATCTACTTCAGACACTTATATACTACTGAGGAATTCCCTGATGGTTACAACAGTCAACATCATGGTTTGGTAATATAACGAAGTGCAGTTACATTTCTGATCTACCACTCTGAAACATGTAGCACTGTTATTTCATTTTGTTACAATAGTTCTGAATCATCAAGTCTAATATAAAAGGAGATCAAATTAACAGAGATTGTAGTTGGCATCACCATTACACATGGGTTCTGGCTGTCGGTAAAGATGATAAAATATATGATACGTTTCTTTGAATCATAATCAGTTCTTTTTTGAGTTTTCCCCCATTACATGTTTTATTTAACCATACAAATATAAATGTCATTTTTCAGTGAGGAAGCTTATGGTCATTAGCTTATTAGACTCTTGCAGTAAGTAAGTAATGTAATCCTTCAGGAAATGAGTAAAACTATTATCTGAGCAAGAAAACATCTTGAGCAAATTGCTTCTTACATAAAGATTTCTCTAAGTAAAACTTCAGATTGCCAAAATAGATACAACCACAGCAGAAACAGCCTTTCTTAAGTTCAAGTTCTTCAAATATATTTCTTTGCTATTAGTTTAAATGTGTCCTGGTTTCAGCTGGGATAGAGTTAATTTTCTTCCTAGTAGCTGGTATAGTGCTGTGTTTTGGATTTAGTGAAAATGCTGATAACACACATGTTTTAGTTGTGGTAAGTAGTGCTTATATTAAAGTCAAGGACTTTTCAGCTTCCCATGCCCTGCCAGCAGGGAGGTGCACAAGAAGCTGGGAAGGGGCACAGCCAGGACAGCTGACCCAGACTGCCCAAAGGGATATTCCCCATCATATAATGTCATGCTCAGTATATAAACTGGAGGAGTTGGCCAAGGGGCGGTGACCTCAGCTCAGGAACTGGATGGGCATCAGTCAGTGAGTGGTGAGCAATTGTATTGTGCATCGTTTATTTTGTATATTCTTTTATCATCACCATCATCATCATCATTATTATTATTAAAACAAATATTATTATTATTGCCTTCCTCTTCTGTACTATTAAACTGTTTTTACCTCAACCTATGAGTTTTTGCGGGTTTTTTTCTTCTGTTTGGTTTCTCTACCCCATCCTGCTGGGGCATAGGGGGAGTGAGCAAGCAGCTGTATGGTGCTTAGTTGACAGCTGGGGTTAAACCACCACAAAACGTGACTTAAAATATTTTATTTTAAATGCTGTCTAGAAATAAATCCATTTTTAGATGCTGTAATAAGTGCCTTGTTATAAAGTCAAGTCATGGTATTTAAGAGACTGATTGAAAGGAAACTGCAGCTTCCTTAAGGGAGTACATGGTCATTTAATTTAATTATCTTATTCCAACTGGTGATAATATCCGAAGGGAAACTATTTCTAAATTTACTTTTTATTAAAACTTAATTCAAGCACAGCTAGCCAAATTTATATATACTGCAAATGTATTTTAGCTTCAGTGCCACTATCAGACTCATTACCCATCACTTCAGAAACTGAAGGACGAGAAAGTCCTGTTATTCTAAAATACCAGAAAATAGACAAATACAAAATACTGAGACTGTAAAAGGGAAAGTATTTAACACAGATCAAAGTGAATTGGCAATTATATGAGCGATACTTTTTTTCTATGTTCCTTAATACTTAGACGTTTCTATGAACTCTCAGAAGGGGAAGAAACTCCCAGAGGGAGTCTTCCAATGCGTCTTTTCCTTTCTAACCATTTGCAGTGCCATATTCAGTTAGCAATGGCAATTCTATATCACTTACCCCCATTTGAGTCCTAGTTGTACCCAGCAGTGATTTTCTAAGAGACATGGATACATACATTTGAAGGGAAAATAAAACCTTCTGAGGGCTGTTGGTACATACTGTAGGGCAAGAAGAGATTGTTACATATAGTATTATATTGCTTTTCCACTGCCGCTCCTGAGCTTGACCCTATACTATAATCATCAGTTACAAATACTAACCACTCGAGAATAGATACTTAGTTTGGCAAACCATTAAAAGTAAAAGTGAACAAGGCCATTAGGAATTGTTGGCAGCAAAACCCTTATACCTTAACTATACCAGGCTTCCAGTGGGAAATGCCCACTTTGCACAGCTGCAGCAAAGACTTAGTTCCTGCTCTTCTACAACGTAAATAGCAGTTTTCTTCCCATGTTCAAGGTGACATCTCCCATGCTACAGAGCAATTCAAAGATAAGAGGTATTTTTAGCTCTCCTTGTAGCTCTTAATACAGTTATGGCCATTACACAGCACATTAGTTTTTCACAGGGATGTTCTTAGTGATAAAGTAGGCTTGGGGCCTATCACACTCTATGATTTTATTCTTCCAGCACATCCCTTTTTTTTTCATACTTCAGATAACTGTGATCTTGTAATGACTTTTAATTTAATTTTCTCTGATTTTTATTCCATTACTTTTTTGAATCTTCTTCCAAATATTTCTTCCAATACTTTTTCTGTGGCTGAATTATTATACAAATGTTTTGAAGCTGACGTTCAATATTTTGAAGGCAAGGGTCATTTTTACCACAAGAGTAATATTGGAAAACTGATGCCTGTGGCATTCAAAAATCCTTATAAAAACAAGTAACCTATTGGCACATTCAACAGTTGGAAACTGGAATAAACCTGTGCTCTGACTTCTTAGAGTTAGAGGCCATTTAATCCACCTAGTTAAATCAGCATTCAGTTTGAGATTCATTTGGGTGAGATATCTTTTCAGGAAAGACATACCATCTTGTTTTGCTGGCACACCAAAATATATAATCCATCAATCTTGTTCCAGGATTGAACTGTTATTGCTGTTACAAGTATTTTTCTAATTTTTATTTGTATTCCTGTTCATCTTTCAACCTTGTTTTTCCTATGTGTTTCTTTTCTATACTTTCACAGCTTTTGATACTCTTTTTTCCACCTGTAAAAAAGTTCCTGTGTTTCTCACCTTCATTATGCTCTTTAAGGCACCTTTTATAGCTTTTTATTTATTATTTAGCTTTTTGTATGTTTTTTCAAATTTTCAACATTCTTTCTAAAGTGACAACATAACAGAATAGGGTACTCTTCAAGCCCGTATGTAATCATAACATTTCCCCTGGTTTCTATTCCCTTCTGTGCTTTCAAGTCATGACACCACAAAAGGAGCTCATATTAAAATTCTTGTATATTACCCTGCCAAAATCTTTCCAGAGTTGCTATTTAGTAGTCCATCATTCCACAGATAGCAGCTTCCTTCCTCTTCTTTCTTATGGATACAATTTTGCATTTGGATGCAACCAGCTCAACACTGCTCCTGCTCTTGGTAGTACTGCCAAGTATCTTTTTGTCTTCAAATTTTAACAAAAATGACTTAATATTTTCCTCCAGATTGTCCCTGAAGCTATTTAGTATCATTAAACCCCACTACAGATTTATCAGTTGAATGCTGACTCTTCACTGACATCACTGGCAAGGTTATGTCAGCCTTGTCTCAATCTCCTTGAGGTTTTTCATTTAATTTGCATCATATAATACTTAAAAAGTTATTCAGCATTGTCAAATGTGCAACAGAAATCTGAGAGTATCTACAGCTAATTTTATCAACAAAATGCACAAACATGTAAAATATAGAATCAGATCTGTTTGATGGGTCCTGATTTCCATAAAATTGCATCCCTTCTTACTGACTATATAAGCATTTTTCCATTCAAAAATTGAATCCTGTATCACTTTTGCCTGTTAGTACTATCAGACTAGACAGCCCACTTTTCCATTTGCCTTCTTTGAACACTAGCACAGTATTATCATTCTTTTTGTATCTTACACTACAGCAAATATTCAATTTGTATTATTAATTATCACCAGTAAGCCATAGATGTACCTGCCACACTATTTTAGGACTCTTGACTGGGAGTTATTGGGACCTGTAGATTTTAAAAGGCTGGCCTGTAGTTCATTTTATTCTTTTCAGTTACTAATGGACCAGAAAGTACCTTTATATGCATGTATTATCCCCATTCTTCCAAGTAAAGAAAGGAATATTTATTCGGCACTCCTACATTTTCTACATCACTGCTAATAATTTTACCATCTCCACCTATTATATTGCTCATATCAAGCCTAAGATTAATTTTGTATCTAATATACTATAAAAACTGATTCTTATTATCCGTAGCAATACTAGCTATGGATTTTTTCCTGGTATCTAGTTTTTTTCCCTTATGAATCTTCCCATTTATAACAGTTGTTACCTTATTTTATCTTACCTTAAACCCTCTAGGTTTTACTTTATTTCTAATTGCTGCCATCATTGGTCCCTGAAACAAGCATAGGCTTTTAACAAAAGCTGTCCTCCTTTTCACTGTAGTTGTACGGATGTCAGATATAAAAACTTTTCTTAAAGAATTCTCCCTTTTTCTTCCCATTCCCTCTGTATCCTTGTATCCTTTTTTGCCATAGTCATTCACTCCCTTCTGATTTTGGATCAACTTATTATTTAGACATATATATGTATATGTATATACATATGTACACTGATTGGCACTTTCCCTCGCTTGTTTACACTGTAAGTAATCAGGTTATAAAAATTAGTCTCTAGGCAATCACTAAAATCCAGGTGATTTATTTACTTCCAGATTTATCTCATGTTGAGTGCAATACCTTCAGCACATAAAGTACTTAATTATATTCACTATAGTGAATCAATGCAGAACCATTGCATATGAAAGGTACAAGTTTAAACGTGGACATAGATTTGCGAGTCTAACAGTTTTGTTTCTTAGATGTTTTCATTTAAGCTGTGTTTTCATTTAAGATGTTTTTTTCCCTGTTAAAGCTTTGTAGAGGTTCTTTCATTAGTGATAGTCCTTCTCTATCTTCCTTTTCTGTATTGCCAGTACTCAGCTTTATAATTTACATTCTTGATCCTTAGCTATTACGTGATACAGGTTTTTAAATGATTGCTACAGCCTTGTTGATGAAGGAATTTAGGTAACATGGCATTTGGAGAGAATTTTATTTAACATAAACCCTGGTTTAGTTATTCATACATATTAATTAATTTGTCTCAGTCTGTGTTGAACCAATTATTCCTGACAGAGATGGCTGTGAACCAAAATCATACAGTCCAAATCACAGATTATAGGTTTTCAAAATTCAGATCCTATGCTGTAGTGCAAAATCTGGTTTACTACACACAAAAAATTTAATAAAGCCTCTCTTATAAAAATGTTGTTGCAGGAAAGAGGGAGTTAGAGACTTCCTCTCCTGTGCAAGCAAGGAGTGGACAAAATAGGGCTCCCAAATTGTGACTTGGGCATAGAAAAGCAACTGTGTGCTACTCAGACACCAGTGGTGTCTTTCCTCAGATCAGCCGCAATATTATGATATTCTGTAAATGCTACCATCGAGCATTATTTCATGGTCAAAGGGACTTGGATGCCCTCTGTAGGGATTTCCCCATAAAGGCTTCTTTCCAAGGCTAAAGAAACAATGGTTCTTTTTTTTTTTTTTTTTTTTTTTTTTTCAGGACTTGAATGTCTTACTTGGAGCATGCAGGAAAGCAATTCTTCGCTTATGTTACTATATACTAAACTAGGAGAGTTCCTTGGTGTCCTCTTTGGTCCTATGTGCATCTCCAATCACAATGTAACAGCCAGAAGTTCTGAAGTCTTGGCTACAGCAAAACCATGTTGATTGACAAGGCACAATTTTTCTTTCTAGAAGTAACTTTGATAGCTGAATCAACTAATAATTGTAGATATTTCCACAGGAAAGGTCAATTTTGACAAATGGCTCCTTGAAAAATGCCGAACATACTTCTGCCTTGTCATCTTGCACTTTTATTATAAATTAGCTTATAGTAAAAACCATAATCTGACTGCAGTCAGTGTAAATCTGGCTTTGGAAAATACTTAACTTATTCATCCAGTCTGCCAAGTTTTTATCTGTATTAAATTTGTATTATTGGTTTTCAGCAGCTGAGAATCTGGCATGCCATTTTTAACAGCAGAAATGTGGGCAACTAATTAGAGTTCTATTTAAAGAAAGATGGGGCTTAGTAGCCTTTCAAAGGTTGTGTATGTTCCCCAAAGTACTCACCTGAACATGCAACAAGTACTTCTGCATACTTGTTCTCTCAACAGCAAACTTCATTTGCTTGTTTGCTTGCTATGTCTGTCTCATGTTTTGACCCAACGAGTGTTCAATCGTTTTTACAGAGAATGTGTCCCCAAAAGAAAACTCAAGAGATTTCGCCATACTAAAATATGGTTTTCTGGTGAGTTCACTGTGTTGAGTTTCTTTAGACACATGACAGAAGCAAAGCCAAGTTTCTCCCATCTTTGAACAAAACCCTATTTGCTCTGATTGGTATAGTACAAGATGGGGAAGAAGGATATAGTACAGGATGGGGAAGAAGGATGCTTCTTGATCAAAAGTCAGGGAGAAGAGATGACATGTCTTTCAACCTCTAAATAAATGTTTTCCCCTAGAAACAATGAACCAACATAATATGCCTAGCCATTTATTTCAGTTGTTTTTAACAAGTTGCCCTGTCCTGTTCTGGACTTGCCAGTCTCAACCAGGTAATTCTAAAACATTTCAGACCAAGGGAGTTATGACGAGGGCACAATAGATAATGGAGTAGTCTTTAGCCTCCTATTTCTGGAAACATGAAGAACCTTATACTGAAGAGCAGCAATTCAGGAAATATATACTATGCTACAAATCTTTACATGAATCTGAGTCATTACTTTACTCTCATAAACCGCGTGTAAGGTTCATTGGCATTATATGAAATGCATAATAGGAAGGATTTTCTTTCCCAAGATCTAGCTGGAATCCTGTCTACGTTCTCATACTCTATTAAGTCCTTAAAGGTAGTATTCTCATTGTACTTACAAAGCAAAATCAGAACAATTTATTTGAAATCCATAAAAAAGAACGCTACCTCCCCAACTCATATCATTAATAATAAGGAACATAGATTCCCCAGCTACATTCCCCATAGATTTCAGCTACAACGTATTTTTTATTTTGAATGAAACTATCACCTTCAAACTACGTCTTTTAAAAAGTCTTTGTCTATGTAATCAATATCACCTACTGAGTAAAAACTCAAGCACTTTGTATGTCCATTTGCTTTCCTTTTTGTTAATTCATTGCTTTTATCTCAACTTCAAAACAAAAAAGAATGAAATCACTTCAGTGTGCATAAGGATTCCATTTTACCCTCAAGCGCTTAATGTTGCAATATTCAGCCTGCCCAGGGAATGAGGAATTAAAGATAACCACACCAACAAAAGCAATTACCAGTTTTGGATATTTTTTAATATTGGAAATATTTTCATTCATTTTCAGCTTCATAATTGCCTCCATATTTTCTCTAGCTGTTAAGATTTTTCACCTCAATGAATTGACCAAGAAATTTTATCTCTCACACATCTGAGAATTATCTGTGTCATGACTGAGTGCTATTTATGAATTATAACTGCTATTATTATAATTAAAAAAATGTAATCAGCCCCTTGATTGACCAGGCACATATTGTATGTATATGTCCCTTCTATCATCCTGTTTCCAAAATAAACAATTATTCTCTTAAATTTCTTTATTTTATAATGCAGTTATTTCTAATTCTTCTTTCTCCATAAACAGTGATCGCATCAAACACATTTTATGGTCTTTCTGTGACTGTACTCCTCAGTCATACTTTCACCACATGTATCACCAATCCATACAACTACCAATCCATACGGTGTCTCAGGCTATGTGCTTAGCCTAACCTGCCAGGTGCAGGTGCCTTGAGGTTATCACATTCTTTCTGCAAATATCATTTGTACAAAGACTGACCTGCACTCTCATCTGACTTACTAGATTTGTGAGGGCTCCAGACTGCCTTTCCTACCTGCTCATAGTCAAGGGTATCACTACCCAGACAAATGAAATACATGAAGGATGTTACAACAGCTGGAGCCCATCCTCAGTACAAGCGTACACCAGATTACCCACGAACGCAAAAGCAGTCAGAGCAGGCCAGACCAGAGATCCACCTTACTCCATTTCCAGCAGTGGGTCCCTGCCAACATCCTGGGGCCACAGAGCTCCTCTTCAGCCTCTGTCCCACAGGCTCCTCTACCACCTCACACACACAGCATGAGGAGGCTCCAGCCAGTCTACTTCTAAACCGAACAACAGGAATCGCTTCATGCTCCATCCCTTCCATTTTCTTGCCTGTGCTCCACCACATCTTTGCCTAAAGGGAGAAGGCAAGGAACCCCAGCAAGCTGCCCTGTGCTTAGAGTTGATTCCACTGCACACTAGGGATGTAAGGTGAAAACTTCTCATGGAGCAGTAGGCATGGCCATGTTCATGGTATGGTTCACAGGGTCCTTCAGAAGGTGGCTCTAGCACACATGTGTTGAGTAGGCTGCAGACCTTTCGCAGGAACCACCAGAACCCTTTACTGAGGTCTGGCTGTGCTTTGCCATCAATCATTTTAATGACACCTCCAAGGAATGGGGGGTGATGGTAATTGGTAGTCACTAAAGTTTTCTGTTATTGTCCCTAATTGCCAGTCTGATCTTTGTCAACATATGACAGCCAGCTAAACAGACAGTTAGTAACGAGCTCATTTCAGAGCTCAAATTCCATTCCTTACAGATTTTATGTTATCTTTGAGACAGTCAATCAGTTCATTTGGTTAGACTGTAGGTTGTCTTTTTGCCAAATGCCTCATCAACATTGTGGTTTATTACATTTTTTCTTGGGCGTGTTTTATCCTAATATTGCAATGTCCCATCAACTGTCTTTTTTCCACAAACTTTCCACCACGCTCCAGGCAGCTTACCGATTCTTCTGCTTTTGGCGCTGTGGTGGACCAAGGCCGGCTTGTGCGGACTTGCTGTCTCAAGCACCACCCACGGAACACACGTTCTCACCCGCCTCCCGTGTCAGGGATCGCCTCCCGCCGCCGACGCGCCCCGCGCCAGTCGCGCGTGGAGGGAGGTGGCAGTGGCGTGTGCTAACCGGGGCACCTGGCGATCGTCGCGTGGGCACGGAGGAACGTGCGAGACGTGCCGTTTCCCCGGGCAACCCGAGTAAAAAGGCGGGACCGAACGGTATAAAAGGCGGCGGTCGGGGTGGTTGGGCGGACTCTCTCCCCCGCCCCGAGAAGGCTGTGCGGAGTTCTGCGGGACATCGCTCGGACCCACGGTGGTGGCTGTCCCCTGCTTAACATCTGTCTTCGCTGTCTTTCTCCTTTCTGTCTCGCTCTCACTCCTTCCTTCACCAAGAAGGCTCAGAGCCTTCCCAACCGATACACAACCTTGTTTGTGTTCTAATCTCGACTGGGGTGATCATACTGAATGGGCTTTTGCAGGACCTTACAGGAGCAGACATCCCAGTTCCCCCATTTTAGTCCTTGGAATTACAACATTCATGTAAAAGCATACGGTTTACCATCTAGATTATTTTTTGACAACCTGTTCACGACAATCTGTTTGTTTTACATTCTCTATGTTGTTATTCCCATGCTCTTCGCTTGAGGATACAGTTTTTTAGTATCTTAATCCACAGTAGAAACATCACGCCAAAGAATGATTTCTTCTGCACCAGCTGTCTCCTTGATTTTTTAGTTTAAACACTCAAACCCAGCTTTGTTCCCTCATGTCTGTGCTGGAGTCTGTCCTTCCTAAGCAGGCTCTGATTATTTAAAAGCTATTTCCAGTTCCTGATGAATCTGAGCCTGCGTTCCTCCCATTGAGTAAGCTTTTAGCAGCCAATGGGTGTAACAAAAATAACTGGTACCAGCACATGAAAATGAAATTTCATAGAAAACATTTTGCATGCCAATAGAATGCATTGATAAGCTGAGAAGTGCTAACTGAAGCCTGGGCCCGATGAGACATTTGCATTAAAACCAAGGGATGTGCTGAGAACTCCTTGAAAGGAGTAACAAAAGCCTCAATTTTTTGGATAAGCAAATGATAGCCTTTAGTTGCCTAAAGCAAGCAGCCAAAAAACTTAAGGTTAAGTAAAACTGAAGTTTCCTGCACAATCAAAGGTGATGAAAAGAATTGTGGCAAGACTTTAAAAAGAACTTGGGAAATACTGTATTCTGCATGGGGTATCTGGAAGTTTAAAATAACAAAATAATGTTTGTGGGTTTTTTTTTCCCCTACATGTTCAGGGAAATAAGAACTTGGTAAGCAGTTTTAGAAAATAAACAAGGCTACAACAGAAATATACTTGGTTGAGGCACCAGAGTTCCCAGTTAAAGGTTTTGGTTCATCATTTGAATCAATGGAACACCACCACAGTTAAAGTTCATGTAACTTCATTGGGTCTAAAATTAAAATATATCTAAAACGCAGTCTCTCTGACCATTATCATTTCTCACCTTTTTTTTAGTGCAATTAGTACAAATAATAGCCTGCCATGTTAAATTATGTGACCAGAGCCCCATTCTCTCTTTTCTTGAGACAATAAGAATGTTAACTGAAATCCACACAGTGTCATTGCAATCATGATTACAATAACTCTGACAGGTTGTCATATTAAGGTATCCCCTATGAACAGGAAACCATCTATTCTTGAATAAATATTTGACAATTTCTAGTGAATATGACTCCTACACTGTTTAATACAAAGGATTTACAAAGTTTTCATACCTTTTCTGTCAAAACCATAATGGAATGAAACTAATGCACATTTTCAGAGAGAGTACAAGAAATGTTTCCTTTGTCAAAATTCCTCTGCTAATCATTATCTGCTGTATGCTGTACTAGTGGATATGTGGGCTTTGAATAAAATTTCAGTGGAGATTACTGTATTTAGATACTGAAAAAGAATGTAAAACAACTCATATTCACTGAGCTCTTGAATTGTTTGCTGTTCAGTCTTATTGTGAATATTCTTACTAAATTTGTCATTTAAGTACATGCAGCTGCTGAATTTATATAGCGGATATGTATAGATATTTGATATTCAGGTTATGAGAGCAAGATAGTTAACACAAAATTCTAATTTATGTATGAAAGCCTATATTACCTGGATCATCTTTCTTTTTTTTTTACCAATCACATGAACATAAATGTATCCAGAATCATAAATAAATTCCAAGTGTACAGATTTTTTTAATTTAAACTATATAACATGGTTAACATTGTAGATATTGTAAATTAATTCTGCTTTCCAGGCTCATACTGTTGATTAATGGTAATTTTTTATTAACTGCATTGATAATTGTTTTATTAATTCCTGATTAGTTTGGATTTCATCAGTGTAAATACACAAGGATATATTTATAAACCTAGATTAAGCTATCATTGCCTTATTTTATATTATATTAGAAATTTATATTATATTAGAAACTCAGTCACCACCTTATTTTCAAGGAAAGGGGAGTAATTGCTATCTTTTGAAATAAAGATTAATAAATTAAACAGCTAGTCAAAAACTAACATTCAACCTGTTTTGGTGTTATTGGTAAGCATCAGAAGTCATAATCATGGACTTCTAAAAAGGGCATTTTGAGTAGAAGAGTTCACAAGAGTTATGACTTAGCTAGATAGAAGTTTATTTTTTAACAGTTCAATTTAGAAATCCATGTGAGAACTGGCACCTCATCTGGATAATCAAGCAAATATTTCATTTTCACAGTTTCAAAATACCTCTGAAGTTTTCAGTAGAACAAAGAAGTTATCTTTGTTGTCTTCATCTTCAACCTTAATACAAATCCTTGGTTTTGAAGTCTTTTTTCCTGACTCCTTGGCTTAGTGGAGTATCAGTTTGATCAAAAGGAGGATCAATTTGAATTTAGAGCACTTGTTTCTTGTCTGCTTTTTTTTTTTCTGGTTTTAAATAGCTATTTTGTTAATTATCTCAAGAATAGGTACCATTTGTCTCCGTTAGTGCTGCCTTTTTTTTTTTCCCCCCTTCTACATAATATCCCTGCTTTTTCCCCTTCTCTCTTTTAAGCTGTGTGAAAACACATCCCAGCAAACCATTCAGTTCACCTTCCCCACAACATACCTTTGCCATGAAACACCCAAGGCACTGTCCTTTGGCATGGAGGGGGAGGCTGTAAGCTGTGATCACTTAGCCCCCTGTCCTAAGTAATAGTCTCTGTAGCTGGAAACCTTCCAGTTTAGCAATGCAGGAGGCACATAATCTCTGTGACACCTAGTCATTACCTATCTTGATCACAATTTTATGGACTAACCAGTCCATTGTATTTATTATTTAATATTGTGTTTCTTTAGCAGTTGAGGCTTGGCCAGAATTCAGAGTAAAACCTGGGTAGAGAAGAAGTTCATACCCCAGTGATAGTACAGGTTAAAGATTTTGGTTGGTTGTTTTTTTTCAATTAAGTGGACTATC
The DNA here is from genome assembly GCF_000687285.1 of Phaethon lepturus. Lineage (NCBI taxonomy): Eukaryota > Metazoa > Chordata > Aves > Phaethontiformes > Phaethontidae > Phaethon > Phaethon lepturus. The sequence goes on along the minus strand of NW_010532428.1, from coordinate 67,111 downwards.
ACCACCACAGGTAACTCACTGCACTGCACCAGACACACATCAGAATGTCACCTCAGCAGGGCTTCTGCTCCCATGTTTGGGAAAAGCCGAAGTATTTATTTAAATACTCAGTATCCTGGACTAATGCATGCCTGCTTGGGCACAGGGAAAAACCAAGAAAGCTGCAGAACCAGATTCAGGCTCCTACTTTCTGAACTTTGCCCCACATCCCATTTCATCTGGGAGAACACAGGCTGGCACACAGGGGGGCGAGAACCACAGAGAAGGATGTGCAGAAGAGCTGAGGCTCAGACAGTGCAGAGAGAGGGTCCCGAGGAGATGACATACAATTCAGTGAGGTTAAAAATACTAGGAAAGGCTACAGTAAATTCAGGTGAATAATAAACACTTTCCTACACATGAAAAAGTGTTAAACTGATCTCCTGTAATGCACAAATTATATTCTGTAATTGTGGGGACAGGATCATTTGCAGTGAGGCAGTTTTGCTTCTGCTTTCCAGAGGTTAAGCACATGTGCCACCATTCGGCACACATACAGCCAACCAGGCAGCTGCTGAGAAGGAGCTGCCTCTGTGCAAATGGATTTTGGGGTTCTATTTCTTTTTAATCATAGGAACAGCAATTGATAGCAAACAGTATTAAGTGCTGCTTCGTCGTCTTCTTTCTCAGCTCCTGTATAAAAACTTCAGCTTCCGGCAGGGTCAGGTATAGATCAACATTAAATTAAAAGGTTCAGCCAGAATCATATCTACAGTCAAATGTTATATCCATGAAAATAAAGAGATGGCAGTGGAAGTGCTGACATAATTATAGCAAAGTAAGCAAACACTTCTATACTTAGAAGTATGTAAACTGATGCTTTTAAAACTGCTTCTCTCCCTCTGGGAGACCAGGGCAGCAAAGGTTCATATTAAACACAGAAACCATGACTTTAGAGGCTCAGCTATCATTACTTTTGTGCAGAATCCTGAGTTTGTCTTACTTTATTTTCATATTTACAGCACTGCAGGGTATGTAGTGACACTCAAACCCAAAATAAATATATATGTATTTTTTAATCCAAAGCTGAATGGGAAAATAGCATGTATGGAAAGTAATAAGGTGTAGTTCAAGTCTAGTGCGAAAATGATCAAATCACAGGCAAGCATTTTTTTCAAGCTTAGTTTCTGATGTGTTTGTGTTTTCTCATGAAAGCTGACAGGTGGAATAGCTTGCTTTTTAAGAGTCTGATGGAGTCCCAGGAAGACAGGTGACAGGAGCAAATGAAAACAATAGAAACATCAGCTCTATCTGCCCTATTTTAAAGAAATTTTGTCATAGGGCATGATTTTTGTTTGTTTGGTTTAGCTTATGAGATAGTGATGGAGGGAAAAGGTCTCATTTTCATTTTCTGATTCAAATTTCAGGTTTCTTTGATTGCATTTCTTAATTAAGGAAGAAAATCTAATGGCATGTTTTGTGAGTGTGGTGGGACAGAGAGATGCATCCTGTAGACACATACGAGCATGACTGTTAGTCTAAACTCCTGGCATTAAGAAAGCAGAAAAGATTTTAATGTAGGCCTAACTAGTAATAGGAAATGAACAAGCTGCCTTTTGTTCTGACATCCTTATAAGATGCTTCAGTAATAACTCTTCTTTAGAAAGGCTTCACTTTCATCCCACAGAGACTTTGACACAAGGGAGAAAGATGCTATTCCTGAAAGCTCTATGTGACTGACTTGAAAATAGAGGAGAGAACAAAGCTTTCTCCTTTAAACTCATAGAGGAATGTTAAGTAGCTTATTACAGATACACAGAACAGAGGGAGAAGTGTGCCTGAAAAGGCCTCTTTGCATGGCCCCAAAGGTTCAGACCCATGAACTCTTTCTTCCCTCCCTAAATCACAAGAGACTACTTTAAGATATCACGAGAATATTGTTTTAATTTAAATAAGTAGTAGGAAGAGTGAAATAGTTTCTTGAGATGCCTGTGAGTCATCCTCAGGCTTTCCTTTGCAGCATAAAAACCACACATATGGTTATAAAAGGTTGAAGTTCTCAACCTTTTGTGCAATAACGGCAGTTCTAAAAGTGAGACTGAAAATATATACAACCATCTGACATTACAAGGACTGATAATTTTGAATGTAAGCAGGGAATTTTATTTATGAGTATTCATTTGCACCATACAAATAGGTCCTCAGAACAACAGATCATTTAGACAGGTACCTGGTAAAGCAAATAAAAAAATTACAAAAAGATTTACTAGTCAATCGCCTGTATTAACAACAATCCCTATGTTTGGAGGGTTATGTGGTCTGTCATCTCAGAGCTCCTACAGGAATTAAGTAGTACTTCAAAGCAGGGAGGGAGAATTTGGAGAGAAAGGGAAAGATGGGGAAAGGAAAACAAATAACTCATTAAAGAGGGTGTTCAAGAAGACATAGATCGGTCCGCAAATACAAGTATGAGACAAAGAGTCAGGGCAAAACTTGCTTTAGCCCAAATACCAGGAGATTTATAGCTAGTATTACTACTCTTGGCCTCAAATGATTTAGATATAAAGCACTAGACCTATACTGGGAATGACAAGAGTCCTCAGTGTCAGAGATTATCCAGATACAAATGCAATAGCACTTATTAATGAATCTCGTTCATGTCTTGCTGCCACGTACTGCCACTGACTAATGTGTTATTCTCCACATTTATTTAGTCATTCTTTACTTTTAAACCCTTTTACATCCCTGTTCAGGTCATGTAATCTTAAACCAAAGTACTGTAAGTCCCACAAAAATTACATTCAGAAACTAATTCATTGTGCACTAGATGCCCACTAAGTTTTAATATTAGTAACAGCTGCAACATCTGTCTCCAACATTCAGAATGTATCTTCATATTCTTATCAGTGCTACTGAAATCTCAAGCAACAATTTATGAGCCTTGCTGACCTCCTCCAGGGCCTCCCACCCCCAGTGAATCTGGTGTGATTTGCATTGTCAGTCATTTCTTTCCAAGACAACACTGCATAAAATGGGAGGGGGTCTATTGGATCAGTGAAATACTTGGTCTAAGAATAAACACATCAAGTTTTAAATTCATTTTCAGGGAATGAAAACGTTCAGCCCTGCTCCCTTGCATATGCACAGTACCAGGGCCTCCTGTGCAAAATGAAACCGGAATCTGCACTGCTGTGTCTAAACATATTCCAAGACAGAACCAAGTCATTGTAGCTGCTGAATTACGAGCAGCTTGTGTGCAGAGACCCTACGGTTGGTATGCTAAATGGATTAATTATTCACATTGATTATAATGGCCCACATAGCTTCCTTGATCCCTCTTTCCAAAACAAAAAAACAACATATATACTCCTACTGAATTTGATCTAATTTTAGAAAGATATAATTTATATCATTATCTTCTTTTTCTTAGTTCTTTTCAAACAGAATTCTAAAAAGAAGGGGTTTAACTTTTCTCTAATGTGAAAATGTCTTTCTTTAAAAAGTGAATTAATCTGATGAAAGAACTTTGATTTTGTAGATCCAGGATACACTGTATACTTGCTGTCTATATCCTAACATAGGATTGTCACTGATAACTAGTCTCCTACCCAGCTTCTAGTCCAAAATCCCTCTACCACCCTCACACAGAACCTTTATGAACATGTTACATGGCTTTTGAACCCAGGATATCTCAAAGGTTTATATGGATCATGCCAAGTTTTGCTTTAAGGCAGTTTTTAAACCATTTCTTTTACAGTGAAAGTATAGCTGGGACCAAAATATTAAATTTATTTTCCTCTCCAGTGTCATTTCACAATTGCCCAGTTTTCTATTTTCTGTTTGTAGCACTTATTCTCTGAGCCCCAGTGCCCTGGAGGCCACCCGTGGGTTCACAGACAGCTGGTTAATCATTCCATTCAGCCAGCTCAATTTTGATGGTCCTTGCCTTGCCGTATATAAAGATCTGCCTCAGTGTGCTGTTACCTTGCCAAAGGATCACAGCCATGTTGTCATGCGAGTTCAGCAAACACAACTGTGGGAAATGCACTCTTCAGCAGCAGCAGCAGCATGAAAGGATATTGAAAAGTCTGGCAGAGGTGAGTATTAAATGGACAGCTACACAGTGAAAAGAGCATTTTAAAAATCTCAGGATGCCTGTACAATGGCAAGCCCTGGCATGCTTCATCTCCGTCCCTCTTCAGTAAGGAGTTCAAATGCGTGCTGGCCCCAGCCTTCAGCTCGCAGCTAATTGTTGTGCATGGCAGGCCCTCTAGCAGGGTTAGTCAGATGTTTTGCACAATAGGCAGAGGGTACAGACAGCATCAAAGGAGAAGCCCATTAAAAAAAATAAATGGGTAGAGGAAGGGCACTTAACCCCTGAAACAGATCACCCTACTGAAACAGACCCTGCACCTGGACAAGTAGCCTTAAGGCTAAGGTACTCTGACAGTCTGATTAGGGAACAGGCTCAGAGGGAAAACTGTAGCAAAATCAAACCAACAACTGAAACTGCAGCTTGGTAAGCAGCCAAGGCCACTACATCACTTCCATAAGGTATACTGGAAGAGAACATTATATGTTCGAATATAAAGAAACTCAAGGCAACTGATGAGAACAAACTCTACAGAGTCCACCCTATAGCTTTACTTCATTCCTCAACAAGCTGTGTATTCATCCATCAATCTCAATCTACTCACCATGGATAGATAACATTTCTCCCTACACTAGAAAATTTGTCCCTTTTTCTGCTGAGGGTTAGTTGCAGAGGATTTGTCCCTGATGTTATCCCAGGCCCTAAAATAATGCAAGTAACAGGTCCCTGGTTTTAGCACATTCCGTCCATCCCTCCAGTCAAGCTGACTAGTTTTTTACCTAATGAAATCTGAAATACCTCCTGAAGTGCATGCAGGCCAGCAATCTCACTAGGAGTAACTCAGAAAAAGACAATGCTTAGAAATGAAATACAGATATAATAAAGAGAGAAAACATTTATCCTGTCTAGCAAACCATACTATGAATCTAAAAAAAGGACAACAAATACTTTGCTCTGTCTGTGGCAGAAAAAAGCCTTTTGGCCTCCTGGACAAAGTATACATCAGGGAAGGAAAACCAAAGACCAATAACCACAATTAGTCTTTAAAGAAGCAATAGTAAACTAATGAATGTATACAATAAAACAGCTCACAGCATTGCATTCCCTCAGGCATACCTGGAAAGCAAGAAAACATCCACACAAGACACTTCTCATTTTCCTTGCACACAGAGGACTAGCCACAGGATGACAAAGACATCTCATAATGACTTGTACGGGGCAGAGAATCCTCTGCTCTTTAATGCCATAATTGGAAAAAAATCTCATTCTCGCAGATGCTTTTGAAGTTGTGCTCTTGATAGTATTGCTGTACATATACCCATGTAGTCATGTAGGCAGTGCAATCTTTCAGGCTGTCAAAAATAGAGGCTACGACCACGCTGCAAAACTGCAGTTTCTTCTACCAGGAACTCTGAAGCCAGTATGCTGATGGCTATGTCAGCCTGCATTTGGACTTAGATGACCTTCCTTATTTGAATGCTGTGTAACTACAGGATCTGAGCGTACATCACAGATCTGTTTCCACCAGACAACATCCTGGTCATGCTAGAATTAAATATGTACCATCAAAATGTACCTGCGTATACTATGCCCACAGTAACTGACACTATACAACAGTTGTCTTTATTTTCATTCTCACCCTGCTACACCTGGTTTCCTTCCTGATGTCCTATTCTGCCTTCAGAAATCATTGATGAAATACCTTTCCCTCTCCTGTGGCCTTTGTGACCATCCTACTCACCACCTGTGCTGGTCCAGATACTGACCAGTTGATATTGGTGAGAATGATCAGGAGCACAGCATGTTCAGAAAACATAAGATACCTTACAGTGTATTTAGCAGGCCAGGAGTATTTGCACACAGAAAGACAGGCAACGTTTGTGTCAGACATCTGAACAACTCAGTACCCACAGAAATCATAGTGCAGAAGCTAACCACAACTGGGGCAGGGCCCTCCATGCAAGCTCTTTGCAAGCATTAAGGCACAGGTACAGACCCAGGTAGATTGCAGTATAGACATACTCTCTTTTCTTTTAGAAGAGCTTGTACCGATGATGGAACCAGTAGTTAGAATGACACAGAGTGGAGAAAAACACAGCTTTTTAACACTTTTGTATGCATTGAGATGATAATATACTCAATTACATGTCTTTTCATTACCTGACAGAACAGCTGTTTTTATTTTTCTAAAGCTCATAAAACCTCTCATTTCTCTCTGGATACAGTGCAATGATAAACAGCTGTTTTAGCTGCTATTTCTACAAAACCAGTGCTCAGAAAGTATCAGAAAAGGGATGTTTTCCAGTAAGTGTCCAAAGCCGCCTGGATTATTTCTTCTCTCTTCCTTCTGCTTTCACTTTTATTGTTCATGCATGATGTGGCTTTAAAGAAGTCAGTGGTGAAGCTGGGGTTGGACTTTATCAGCAGAAATAAAATCATCTTGCCATGATTATGCCGCATGACTGGGTAAAAAAAAAAAAACTCATGCTCAGAAAAACATAAGCAAAGCCATCATTGTTTTGTGCAGGCTTAAAGCCACAACAGGTCTTCTTTCATTCTTTAGTTCCACCCCTTAGCTTTTCTGTCCTGAACTACTCCTTAGCCTTCTCTCTCATCAAACATAATTTTAGCTGAAGGACTGAAGCTATAATGTTGTTATTATATTGGATTTAAGTTCTCAGGCTTTCTTTCTTAGACATGTACCATTGGACTCAGCGTAGAAGATGGATAGTGGAACACAAACTCAGTAACTCTTGAATAGCAGTCTTTAGGACTTGAACACACAACACATCATCAGTACTGGGGTATTTCTGACAACGGTGTGACTACCATGATGACCATGAGCCTGTCAAAAACCAATCACTTCCTGCTCTTGCTCAAATCCCTTTTTACATAATACTTTTTTATATTAATTTGATATTAATCCTGATTTTTATTTGTAACCCTGTTCTGTAATCAGACTTACCTAGGTGTATACAGATCAAAGCTCCATTTATTGAAAATAGACCAATTTTACGTTCATATGAGTACAATTCCAGCTATTACTTTATGGGTGGAATTCCCTTAATGGCACTGAATCCATTAAGAAATGCGTATTAGTTGCGCCACTTAGAAGTTAGCAGCAAAACCAGGGAAATCTCAGAATTAAAATTTTTATAATTGTAACCATATTTTCAATGATTCTTTCTTCTCTGTCTGGCAGAGAGCAGAGGTCAAGGAAAATCTTCTGTGTGCAGTAAATACCAGCTTCGCACATGAGGAAAGAAATGGTCAATATCATTCCCTTGTCAGATGATCCCCACTCAACCAGAATGTTATTTTTGGAGCATCTTTCCAGTACTAGTTCATACTGCATTTTTCCTCTCTCACTGAATAATAACCGAGAACACAAAATGAGGAAAAAATGCACTGAAAATTGCTAAAGTAGGATCCTTCTTTGACATCAGTCACTGTTTACCGGGGGGAAATACTGTTGTTGCTTGGATCTAATCTATTACGAACTGAAGTTGTTACTTTGAACACTTGATCTGCAAAATGAATGCAGTAAACAGAGCTAGCAGATGCCAGCTACGTAATCTGTGCTCTGCTTTCAAGTACACAGGTGACTGTAGATCACCATCAAGATAAATCAGAGCAAGCCTGGGCTGCTCAAGAGAAAAATGTCTTAGAAACTGACATTTTACTTGGAATAAGGCTAATTCTGTGACTGAACCCTCTTGAACAGCACACTGGAACCTCTTCTGCCTGTCAGCTCTGCTATTTGCAATTTTTATGTTTTAACATCCTGGCACTGTGTTTTGTCACTTCTTTCCATGCAAAATAAACCCTGCTTCGAATTAGCATGAATGCAGTTTAAGGTGAAAGTGCATTATATATTTTTGGATATAGCATCAAATATCTAGACACACAATCTGCAAAATGTTATTGTGGAAATCCTGCAAAAGACCGTAATGTTGCAATATATAGGGATCAGTAAGGTGATTGACCCGCTGCTATAGGAGGTCTCAATTAGGCAACTAAAATGCTACAAAATAAATACGGAATTCATGTCTAAAAATGTCACTAAGAGCAGGAAATCTTTGCTAAGCAGCCTTATTTTTAGTTGCGTTTCTAGAGATCCTTTCATGGTATATGTTCTTTGTTCTCTGCTATTTAAAATCATTATCAGTCTCCTGGAAGGCAGAGACCTGTACCTGATGGTATTCTGGAGGCACGAACATTTCATTTCAACTTTCAGTTCATTTCAACAAGGCCAAACGTAAAGTCAGGCATGGTAACAGCAAAAATCTTCATCTGTTCTGCCAGATAGTGACTCTAAAAGATTAAAGAGTTACAGCGACTAATAGGCTGCATGTGAGCTTTTAATATGATGCTCTGTCCAATAGAATAGCACAAGCCTTTAGATGTAAAAGTAGGTGAATACCAAATAGGAGCACACCTACCTAACACTAGTTTGATTGCTGTCATGTCTAGTCTTATATCCTTAAATCAAGAAAAATGTTGAAAAGGAGTTACCAAAGGAGCAGAGGATGACTAGAGGATGAAAAATACGTACAGACCAAAAGTCTCCGAGTGCTAAATGTATTTATCTCAAAGAGAAGCAAAGAGGCAAGTTGATCACAACCTGTACATGGATACACAGAGAACAGAGCACTTCAGTCTAGCAGATGTAGGTTAACGCGCTCCAATGGCTAGAAGCTGAAACCAGACAATTTCAACCTAGAAAGACAGTAACATCTGAAAGTAATTAATGATTTGGTTTCTAAGAATTGTGGAAGGGCTTCTCTACAATATGGGATTTTTTTTTCAAAAGGTATGCTTTAGTTCAAATGCAGCTATCTAGGTTTCAATGGGAATGAATACCGCCAAGTCCTACAGCTTTGTTATGAAAAAGGTTAGATTAGATAATCACGGTGGTTTTTAGAAGCCTTTAAACATATTCAAACTACTGTGAGGAGTTTGAGATTATTTATGACAGGATAGCATAGACAGTATGCAATAGGATGAACAATGCAGAAACTTTTTCTTTAGGAAATAGAAATTACTTGAGTGAACTACAGAAATAGTTTTTGTCAGGCTTAATACTTAGATACAGGGCAGATAACCCACATTATTAAGGGCACATCTCTGAAATATTCCTGGAAGGGGATTATTCTTATTAAAAATGTATCTAATAGACTCCCACAATGAGGTTCAACATCTTAACACACAGCTGGTGTGTTACCATGCTCTTCTGGATGAAAAATACTGGTATGCACAGTAATTGTAATAGGTAACCAAGCATGATACAGGAGTTGCCTTCACCCATCTTGGAAAAAGGAATCTGCACAGATGGCTCTAGCCCACCAGTGTTCTCTGTGTCCTAATATATGTCAGCCTTTCAGAGTAATAAGAGACATTAATCATTTGAAGACATCTATGCAGTTTCTGACATTTAGAATACAAAAACTGAATCCTGGAATACAGAGTCAGAACTGTAGCATTTGCAACCCACTCTCGACATCAATCTTTACAGAACTCAAATAAGGCCAACTGTATTGCCCACATTCCAGTTTCATCTGAATTCCAAGTCAAGGCAACACAAAGTAAGTGATATCAAAGAAAATAGTATCAAAAGCATAAAGCCATGTAAGGTCATCAATTAAGAAATATGAGGAACATTAGAGGTGAATGCATACAGAACTGTAAGACTTGGGTCCCCACAGGATTAAATACAAGCTCCTTAACATCTTCCATTCTGACTGGTCAAGAGGAGCCTGATGATAGAGAATTTTTTATCAAAAAGCCTTGCTATGAAGTAATGAAACCTCTTCCCTTTTTCCCTCTCAGCTCCTCTTTCTCTCTCCCTCAAAATATTGACAATTTTCATATATGTTTTGAAATGAGTCAAAACAAGCTGTTTCCCACTGGAAAGTGGAAATTAAGTATTTTATTTCTGGAATTACTTGAAATGTTCTCATTTTTTATTAAATAAATGTAAAAAAAATGTATACTGTCTTATGGGAGCTGCTGTGTCCATTCCCTCCTATCATCCAGATTCTATCAAAGGCTGTAAGCAAGCAAAGAGGCTGCTAGAGGAAAAAAAAACAGTAACTCCCTGTATCATTTATCAGCAGCTACCTTATAATGCATTTGAGATAGTCTCCTGGTTGAGAGTTCTATAGACATATCATTCTTACATTTTTTGCCTTTCCCAGAAAGTATATAAAAAAGTTGACAATTCAGCTTGACTTTTAAGTCTACAGTTACTTTTAGGTGGCCCCACCAACAGTTAATGAGAGGAACCTTGTTCACAAAAGTTATAAATAATGTAAACAAGAGCTCATTTCTATTTGTTACCTTATCTGTATTGGGATTAGAAGCATTTTCCATTACTACCAGCAGCTACTGTTTACAGAGAGATTTGCCTGCATTCAGCACAAGTTAAACAAGCTCTAATTTTTATGTCTACTTAGTCTGTGGTCAATCTACTTCAAAGGCACTTTGCTAAACTGGAGAAAAAGCTATAGACCCTTTCTTGCATGTTCATGTCCTCCAGATAGACATCTAGCCCTAAGTTAAGCACCACAGGCATGTAATTTAAGCTTGTAATAGAGATCTGAACAACTGAGTAAGTTGCAGTCTTTTTGTTTTTGCATATTCGTCTTCCTCAATGACCAGGACATGATCAAGTATGGAGTAAAGAAAGAAAATATATGAAGAAAAATCTAAACCTGAAATTTAGAATATTCAGGAGATTCTTAGGCTTCACTTAAGCAAAACACCTGCCAAAATCTTTCCATATGCAATAACACATATATATGGATACCATAATACCATGAATCTTTTTCTTAGTAGCTGTGGCAGCTTACAAGGGCTCCAATTTCATTCTTGGAAACCCATTACCACCAGCACATTAATTGTATAATCTGTAAACCCTTTTGTGAACTGACTTTAAGAAACCTGCTATTATTTTTCCTGCAAGAGTAATTTTAACTTAGGTCAATTATTGCATTCTGTTCACAGTGCAGTCCCATGAACATTTTTGGCACAGCTCAGGGAAAAGAGTAGGGAATTTAGGGGAAAAAAAAAAAAGACCAGAGCTAAAGGAGATCAGGATCTCTTTAAACTGCCATTGCCACTAGAGAATAAAACTGTAAAAGAAAAAAAAAAAAGGTACCTGGAACCACTGTCTAGTCATGAAACCCTTTTCCCACTCTTGAATCGTCTTACAATTCCTTTTTTTCTCTCCTTTCTCTTCTGAGACAAGCAGGAAAGTAGGATTTTATTGCCTTTTACCAGCTCAAAAATCTTAGAGAGTTAGAGGGAAGGGATTTCTGGACCAGCGTACTAATGGCATAAAATTTGCAGAGGTAATATTTTGCACCAACAACGTTTAGGAAGACTGCAGATCATGATCAGTTTTATTTAAGAAGAGCCGAGATTTGGAGGCAGTGATTTCTGTGAAAATTAAGTTGTGCCTCCCAAAAAGAATTATCTTTCTTCTTCAGAGGAAGAGAATTCCTGACAAACTATGTTTGCACCTTCTCATATGCATTTAGCCAGCTATCACTGGTGGGGCATGTGCAGAATCTGTGGCTAGTCCTCTCCATCTCTTTATGCATGGGTACATGACCAGAGCGGGACTGGAACTTTGCCCACAGGAATGCTCTTTGCATTCTTCCTTCTCTGAGTGTTTATAGAGCAGCCAGAAGGACCCTGGACTTTATTCTGAATGCTTTAATTACAATCACTACTAAGACATAACACAGGTATTCCCACAGACTATTATCCTGTTGAAAAGAAATGAATTATTCGAGCTCTGGTAAAAAAACTCTACTGTATACACTAGATTTCAGTAGCGCTCCTAAAAAAATGTACAGACTAAAACCACTTTGTCAGTAAGTAGTGATGTGGAACATAATGTTAATTAAAATGCATTCACAAGAACTTTAAATGCAAATTAAACTACCAGATTTTTGCAAAATCACCATTTTTCATTCCATCTAACAATAATCGGAATGATGCAAACACTATGCTTTGAATGTCTAAGATTAAATTTAACAATCTGCTGAGACTTAAAACTGTAAAGTTTGGATTTTTACCAAATGACTCAGTAGAGCTTACTACAATATACTTGCTTTCTAGAATACCTAGAGCAACCATGCTTGGTTCTGTTACGTAATAAGTAGATAGCAATCATTTGTTTTGAAATGGTTATTTCCTCTAGAAGGAGGTGCTGTATACTTTTGCAACACATTTTGCATTTCTGATGACAAGAACAATCCCTGACAAAAAGAAGCTCTCCAAGCCTGTGTCATCTTTTTTTAAATGTAACCTCATGTAGCAAAGGGCTATAATGACAAACAAATATGCCCCCTGATCCTTTTCCTTAATTCTTCTTACAATCTATTTCCAAAAGAATTTAAAGACTTCATAGATACGTAGTGGAATACAAGTACTTTGAATTCAGTGTTTTCAGCTCAGACTTCATCCAGGTCAAGCAAGAAAGAGTGAGCAAATCATGTTGCTATCAGGTAGGTGCTCATATGTCTTCAGTAAGGAGAGTGGAGCATTCAACTCGGTTCCCAAAGGCCAAACATATACAGGCTCAGAAACATCACTGCCACATCTGATACTAATTGGCTATAAGCTGGGCCTCTCTCACAACAGGGAGCTAAGGAAATGATAAGTCAGGGAGACAGAACAAACCTGTCATTATTTGAGATAAAGGTATAAGCATGGCACCTTGGTGATACAAGCAATGTCACTGCCCCAGGTATACGGTTCTGTAGATAAAAAAGTCTTCACAGTTGTCAATATAGGACCATTCAGAAACACCGTATTCATTAAAACTAAACAAAGAGATCACTTTTCCAGCAAAACCACAGATTTTTCACAGGGACCAATTAAGGAGAAAATGATGCTTTTACATTACAGGAAAAAGTGATTTGTCATGACTTTTGCGTTCTTACTAAAGCAGTTTTGCAATGCAGAAGTTAGAGACACTTCTTATTGAAAGTACTCACTGGTAGGTTGGTAGTTTGTGTTGATCTTTTTTATTCCTCATCTCTTCTCTCCTAACAGGCAAAAGAAAATGCTTGCATTGTAACTTTCTATACCCTTTTTTAACTAGACTTCTAACTTGGCACTTATGCATCTTCGTTTGGAATGCTTTCATTAAAAATCGCTGCACATATAAATTTAACAGGAAAATACAACTTGATTCATGTATTTCTGCAACACTTAGAATAATTTAGTGGATTCATTTCACTTTTTTTCCTGTTTTCCCTTTCCCATAACTCAACATGAGGATGTCTCAGCATTGTCAAATTGTGGAACTCTGTAGCCTTTCATTAGATCTATTGAGTCCATATACAGTGCAATGCCTGGTTATAAATTTGAAACATCAATATCTTCTGAAATAAAGAAACTCACTTCCTTCTATAACCAGAATGCATTTGATTCAAACATGAATTAATTCTATTTCTTTAAAAGTTCCTGTAAGTTAATATTTTAGACCACTATATAACAGATATTTCAAAACAAGAAATTACCTCCAACATAATTAATAACAAATGTGTATTAGCTAAATCCAGCCTGCTTTTTCTACAGAGAAACAAGGTAAACTGCAGCTGCATTAGCTCAGCTATGTCCGTAGTCCTGGAAATTACATGGAGCTACCATCTTTAGACACATAAGCTACTTCTCCATTTTGAACAACACAAAGTTACGCAGATGTTTGGATTTTCAGAGGAAGTAGTAAACCAAGAGTCTAGGAGATTGAGTGACCATTAGCTGGTAGTACACAATATCTATTTACCCTCATAAATTAATATGCAAAAGTAAGATTTTTCTCCTCCATTTGCAACTTTGTACACTGCTGTACAGAATGTAGAATTTTACTCTGCTAACACTCCTGCCATTATGTTAATGAGTGGTACACTAAATCATTTTGCACTGATTGTTTCATGGTAACTGGCCACCTGGTCATTTTCTGTCTTGCAGAAAATATATTTATTCTTCATTGTTTTTTTCTGAATAAAAATTTACAAAGTCATCATCCAGACTGAAAACTAAATGCTTTGCATTGTACCCCTAAGTTAAACACAAACAAATTCAAGTGACTTTTCAAATTAAGCAAAGATGACTTTCTAGATGATTGCAGAAGGATGGAAAAGAAATCTGTGGAGGTGAGAGAGAAAGATAGAGGGAAAAGGAGATTATATTTGAAAAAGTTTCACTAACATATTTAGGAAAATAAGTTTAACTTAGTTTCCAATAAAAGCTGAATACCAGAAAAATCAAGTGTCCTGTTACATTTTTGCACCTACATTAATGTGCTGAGTCTTATAACATTTTGCAGCTTAGAATGAGGTTAACTACTTTACGTTCCTTAAACGCTACTGAATATTTCTGTTACGTTTTCATACAAGTAACATAAACTTGATATATGTTAGTAATTTAAAAAAAAAAAAAATAGAACAAAACACAACAGACAATCTTAGGCAGCATTAAAACTGCTGATTTGCAGTTCGCTCCTAGGGATACACAAGCTTATTCTTATGTACTCCCGGAGGAGCAAGTTTAGGATGATTCAATAAATCCACCACTTAGAATCTGTAAAAGGAAACCATTAGCAATTAATGTTAATGTCTAAATGGAGTTAGATGTACTGTACTGTTTCCTAAGTGATATGCAAAAAAACTTTACTCTCTAGGGAAAGGAGACTAGTATTATTCAAATAACTAATTTCAATCCTTCACGCTCCTGGTAATACCAGTTTAAAAATGTAGCTGCTATTTTGACATCCAATTGATATACCACATTCTTCAGCCCTGTGTGCATGATGACAGAATCATATTCTAAATTCATAATGTTCACATAAAAAAAGCATTTCCCACCTTGCATTTCTGTATTTGTACTCATTTAAGGACCTTAGAAGATTTGGTTTCCAGCTTTCCTTCTGCTTGATCTAAAAATCTGAGCTCATCTTTTCATGAGCTCAGCCTATCATTTCTGGGGATATATAAGGTTATTTGTGCTTGGGCACGGTCTATGCCATTTTCAAACATATCTTTTTGTACATCAGTGTGGTCATTTTGATTCAGGTCTAAACACATTCACAGTCTTCAATATGCTCTTGCTATCTGCGCAAGTCAAAAGATTGAAGTGCTTGATCATTTCCACAGAATACGCTCTAATCTGCTATTTCACATAATCCAGACTCCTAGAGAAAACCAGACAAATGAAACAGAGCTTTCCACAGAGAAACACATCACAACAGATAGTTTCCATTATAAAAGTTGAAGCACTGCCCTAGAGTGGATGTAAATAGGCTCCATGATTTCAGTAAAAGCTGCACATGCACTTTTCTAAGTCCTAATATCATTCCTATTCTTTTAAACCTCTCCTATACACTGACATACATTTTTAAGAATACAAAAACATACATATGCATATTTATATAAGTCACAGAGTAAAATATTAACCAATGTTTTTCTCTTATAAACCAGTCTTCATTTTCTTCTCTCTGTGTCAATATAATATCATTCAGAAATACTAGTATTACCACTCATAGTTAAAAAACCTGTTTGCAAACCTCAAGAGCCTCATATTTGTACCGAAGTTCCATCCCTTGTTATGTATTCATCATTTTTTATGCTCAAATTAATAATTTTTAGGTGTCCATTCCATGAGAAGAAAGCGTGATATGCATCCAACAACACAGTATGACTAAACAATAGATAAAACGAACACTGAATATTTTGGAAACAACTGAGGAATGAGAATTATCTGCATGTACTACTAGACAATCATTAATAAATGTTTAATCAATTTTTCAGAACACATGACTGGACAACAAATACTACACAAAACAGAAAAGCCCCTGAATTAATTGATTGGGCTTTTTTTTTCCAGTAAATGCTCTTCAACTGATTCTTGTATTCATTGTCTTACAAGGGTCTCATACAAAGCTGCTATCAATAGGAATGTCTTCAGTGACTTTAAGCAGGCTTTAGATCAATTTCTAAGACTACATAAGGGCTACCTAAAATCAGTCATTTTCACTGATGCTGCTGGAAACACCGTACAGGCCATGGTGATCCCACTGAAGGTTTGGTGTGTTGGTTTGGTTGGGTTTTTTTTCCAGCAAATGGGTTCTCTAATCTGGTGACTCTAACACTTACAGGCCTGATTGCACTTACCTGAGACAGTCAAATTAGAAACTGGTTATCTGGGTCATTTCCAGAAAGTCACCTTTAGAAAGCAATTTAACTCAACTGAGATCTGAAACACCTTCTGGAAGTGCCTGCCTTTGCCCACTGACATTGGGGACAGCCTCGAGCAATTAGATCCTTAAGTATCTCCATCGAATGATGAAGTTCAGGTGGGATGTATTTGTGCAATAGTGTTTGTCTTTACCACAGCTGTTCCAAATAAGAGAGCACGTAACTCTTTAACACTAATACACATTTCCTTGACCAATATAATGTGCCCAAGGCTTGATAATTCATTAATTAAATAATTGTAATGATCATTAGAGAGAGAAGTTGGAGAATATGCTGCAAGAGAGAAGTAAGAAATTATAGTTTCTCTTTAAGAATGAATATAAAGAAAAGTGAAAGTTTAACTTTATTGTTTCATTCTTTTCCATGAAATTTTCAACATATGAAGACTAGATCATAAATTAGCAATGTCAGCTCAGGAGAACTGGTAACAGGGCACACAAGGCCTCAGCTCTGTGTGCCACAATGCAGCAAAGCAAACAAGTCATTATGATGCATACAGAATGAAAAAGATTGTACTGCAGAAATCGTGCTTATGCCAATGCATATGTGGTAGTGCCATAGGTTTATCTGTGCAACTGTGCTCATTTCTCTTCATTCACTTTGTGAACAGAGGAACTGCATGTGGTGGTGACAAGAATGATTACGGTCTCAGTAAAATTCTAATCCGAAGGGCGAACAAGAAGACGAGGACATGTTAATTCAGTGAGAAGTTAAAAAAAAACAACACAAAAAAACCCCCAGGGAAATAAGGAAAATATATAGAAAATTATGGACAAAAGGTGGACAGGGATATTTTTTTTTCTGTAGAAAAAGAAACTCATGATAGTAAAAGATGGTAAACAATAAGAAAGCTTTTCTACAAAAAACAACTATCCCATGAGATTTATTGCCACAAAATACACTTGAAACCATGAATTTAGAAAGATTTAGGAACAGGCAAAGAAAAATCGTAAGACAGAAACTACTTTAAAATAAGGAAGAGAGATGTAAACCCTTATATTTCAGCCATACAATGACTTCTCCCTATTGGGAACTTTTAAAAAAATGTTGCCAGCAAGCAGATTATCTTACCTTTCTCTGAAACAGCTGTTGCTTGTTGCTTACAGAGAGAGTGAGTGGAATACATCTGTTCCTTTATATCTTTTTTCAAACATGTTCTGGGAACCTGGATGAAGGATGTTTTTGCTTAAAAATACTGTCAGCTAAAAGCTATAGGCAAAGCTAGCTCTGCGTCCAGATTTCTGTCTAGTTTTCTTCTCCAGATCATCAGCATCCAGTTGGCGTGCATACTACCTTTAATTTAGAATATACATATGGAAGAAGAGGGTGAATGTTTATCATGTCTCCTACTGAAGAAGAACAAAGTGTATCCATATAGAGTCATGGAATCATTTAGATTGGAAAAAACCCTTACGATCAAGCCCAACTGTCAACCTAGCACTGCCAAGTCCACCACTAAACCATATGAAGGCTGCTGTTTCAGGAGCTCTCATTCTTAGCCTTCAAAAACTTTACCTTCTGAGGTCCAGCCTTCTGGACCTTCTTAGCTGTGTTACAAGAGATGTATTATTTAGTGTCTTGATTTTTCTTTGTTCCCTTAGGTCCGCAAGAGTTTGTGTTGGCTTCACACCAATTAAGCAGCAGCGCAGGGTGTGGACGTGTATAATGTCAGGCACCTCCTGACCTTAACAAGCAAAATGGCAACTCTAAACATTTCAGATACAAAAGCCACATGCTATAACGGCATATGTTTGGAGAACAGAGCAGTTCATTCATTTTGGGGGGGGGCGGGGGGAAGGAGTACCAAGGTACACATGCACACAAAAATGAGGCCAAGGAACAGGCAAAGCTTCCAAGCTCTTGGAGACCATCAGCACTAGAGCAGTTTCTTGATAAGTTAACGCAGCCTGCAGTAACTCAGGCATTAGCAGAACTCTTCGTTCATCTTTTATATAATGATGAGTCAGATTGAATTTTTAGCAATAGCATTTGTATACTTACAAATAGGCTTTTGACAGCTGACAACAATTTAGTGATGCTTCTGTTTCAATTCTAGCTAACTTGTTGCAAAAATAGCCGTAGCATAGTTCAAAGATCACCATCCTGAGAGAAAACGTTTTGCATGATGATAAGCAAGAAGTATACAAACTCTGCAATTACTAGTCAGGTTTAAGCAGAATTAAAGTACAACTGAATATACCCAGAAGACTGAAATGCTACCTCAAATATCTTAGTAGAGAAAATAATTAGTCATTAAAAGTTATCCAAATTAATCAAGAATAACAGGAGAGAGGCCACATCAGATCCTCCTTCCTCCCTCCTTCTTTAATTGCCTTCATTTTATATGCAGATAAAAATTAGCCTTAGATCACACTTGTAAAATATTAGAATTCCAGCGGGATTACCATTGGGCTAACTCATATTCTGAAATGGATTGTACATTGGATGCATATTTTTAAATACAAAAAGCTAAAAGCAAAATTTGGTTTTTTTTATTTGAGGTTTTAAAAAGATGTTTGTATTAATTTCCTACTCCTTGGAGCAAATTTGTGCAATTTGAACACCTTTGTGAGAATCTGAAGACAAAGGTGTTTTTTCACAAAAAAACAAAGACCTGATTATGTCCTCTGGATAAGCTCCTTCCAGTACCAGATAAAAGATTGTTTTTATTTAGTATTTCTTTCATCATTATAAGACGGAACACTGTCCGGGACCCATTGTACAAATAAAGATGTGATATTACCTGCCTGGCAGAAGCACACTCTCTGGGATTTAAAACACAGACAAATACTGAGGACATGATAACAATAGAGACAGGCATAATTGGATATGTTAGAAATTGTAGTGGACGCAATAATCGTGAGTGATTGCCAGGATAACTATTTTTCCATTTGCTTGAGCTTAGCACTTCTAAATACGCTCAGCCTTGAAAATCCCATCTATGGAGCATGCATTGCTATACTAAAGCCCCGTGAGGGTGAATTAATAGTGCTCTTGTAATTCACACTTCCAGGAGTGCTTTTTTCATCAGCGTAAGCCACAGTGTTAATGCCATGTCTTTGTACTTGTATTTCCGTGCAGAAAACACCTTGGTTTTGTACTACTTCATTTTGGCTACGATTCAACAAAGCACTTAAATATAAGCTTAACTTTAAAGCATGAGGAGTCTCACTGATTATAATGAGACTACTCATGTGTTTAAGGTTAAGTATGCGCTTAAGTGTTTCGCTGGATTAGGACCTCAGATATTATTAACACTGATTTATTGGGGAATGTGAGGGCGTGGGTGAAAGAGAGAAAAAGCACGTTTAGAGCTGTAATGTCTGACTATATATTAATATTGCCCGTGATTAAATATATACCTGAAAAACAGGGAAAAGGTGAGAATATTTTCGTTCTGTGTCTCAGAAGTCCCAATAAATGTGCAATTGGGAAGACTTTTTTTACATACAGATCTTCCTGTTTCGTTAGAAAGCCACAAACACTGCATTTTTTCAAAAGAATTATTATTTCTGTTTGATTTATCAATAACGCTCTTGCTGTAATTATGGCAGGAATAATGAATGGATCTGCTGTCTCCCATGAATTATGCTGCCTCGCACACAGCTAGCCTGGTGGGCTTTAATGATGTCTCAGACAAATGAAACACATTAAAGTTTGTTGTACGCAGCCACTTTCAGTGTAACAGAACGACAGCCCCGTTTCTGAGCCAAATTCTTACGCAAACCATCACTTTAAAAAGATAAAAGAAAGGTGCTTCTAATTTCTCCCTTTATCAGCAGAGTGACTGGCACAGGTTTGAAGTAGAATTGGCGCTTGCAATCTAGTCTCATTGCTCTACAGCCCACCAGTGGCTGCCAGCCACCCTTTCTCGCACTGCCTAGCATCTTGTGGTTGACGTCATCTTGTTGCGCTGACGTCAAGCGACAATCGATGGGGATATTATACATTGAGAATGAGAGGTAGCAGAATCTGGCCCGTACGCCGGGGCCCTCATCACGCCACCAGACGCATCCTTCTTTGAATGGAAGGAATATGCTTCCATTTTTATCAGACAAGAGGTAACCTTCAAAGGACCTTATTGTTAATTTCAAAGCCAGTTTCTTTCTAAAAATTTCGTGATGGAGAAATAACTTGGCTGCATTGGTGGCTTTAGACTGAAGGATTTCCCAGTCTCACTTTGCATTTTGCCTGGCCATTTGGAGTGGTTACGCCTGTCACCTCATCACTAAATCCAGTAATGAAAATGGACCTTTTAATGAGTTACATACAATGCATAATTGCTGTAAAACTCTAACATCCTTTATGCAAATGATTCTTTGGAGATCATTAATTAGTTTTTGAGGAATATTAATTTCTCCAAACCAAAAAAAATATATATTACTACAGGGAAATGGGCTTGAATTAGTTTTAACTGTGATAAAATTACACTCTGTGACAATTAATCAAGTGGAGCACAAGAGAGCCTGGTTTAAAATGAAAAGTATACTGTTAATACTGCTTCCCATGGTTACAGCTGATTAGTATGCATAAATAATATTTTAAGAAGAATATAAGTTATCTGTGCTTCAGAATATTTCCTGCTTGCACCTTGATGTGAAAATAGCACAGATACCAATAGTTTAGAGGTATACTTGTGCCAACATGATTATAGGAACATATTTCTAAAACACACAAATTTTAATCAGTGCCCCAGGAGTGCATCTATTTGTATCATAGGGCAGCTACAAAACAGCTTGAGTTCAGGCTATTAAAAAAAAAAAAAAAGGAAAATAAAGCCAAGTAATTCTACCCTAACAAAACTGTGATCGAGATACTTTTGTACAAACAGAGCTGCCCGTGGGGCATCATATAAACTTATTATAAAGCATTGAAATAACACTATGAAGTTAATTTTATTAAAATTAACAATGCCTTGCTCTCCATCATTCTCACCTCAAATGGAACACTGAGGAAGAGAACACTTGGTCCAGTTTGCAAGATTATAAATAGCCACAGATTATTTTCTGAATACTTAAAGGGTAGAGTTCAATGAAAAAAAAACTCAAAACAACTGTGTTACATTGCCAGTAAGTGAAGCTTTTCTTTCTGGAAAGCCGAGGCAAACAATTTGTTTGCATACAAATATGGAGCCAAATACTGCCCCCAGATACACTCATATAAATCCAGATTATCTTTTGTGAATACTGTGGAGTCGCTCCACCTCACAGCTAGTGTAACTGAGATCAGAATTTGAGAATTGATAACATACTGACTCCTCAATTCCTATTGATCCCAGGCGTTGAATTCTGCAACTGAAGAACCCTTGCCCTGCTTTTGTACACTTCTCCTATCGTTCTTTCTCCTGGTTCACATAACTATGCAGCGAGCACGTCTCGGTGGACACGGCACTACACCAGTAGAGGTATGAAACACTCCAGGAAATGGAAATATACTCAGAAAATTAAATTTCTTTTTTCTATGTGCAAAGTGAAGTGGCAGTGGCAGTAGCGGTGGCAGTGGCAGTGTCCGTGAGAGGCAACATCCCCAGTTCCAGGACTGGTGCTGACCTTAACAATCTCCAGAAGCCGGCATTCAACAAATACGTTTTCTTCCTTCTCGCCCACAGCGCAGGTAGGTCTCTCATCTCTGAGGCTATGTGTAGTTTGGTCAGCAGATGTGCTCTGCAGTATGTCCCAAGATCAGCAGAGGCGGGATGGTGACAGGCAGCCGCAGGATGCGAGAGGTGCTCCCAGCTCTTGCAGTCTAGACGCAGCATGGGTGCCTCACAGCTTCTACTGAGCCTTCTTCAGGCTGGAAGTCCAGCCCTCAGAGCACAACGCTCCTGGCATCATCCCTGACACTTCCTTACTTATCTGTAAACATATACCTATCCATAAACATATTCTCCCCTTGATTTTGTTGGAATAATCATTGTGAATAATAATGACAAATAGTTCATTGGGTTTTTCTCAGAGGGCAGCCTGAGACATCCGATTACTCAACATTACTCTTTCCGCTGCGGGATTTAAGATCTAAGCAACCTATCTGTGGTACCGATAGAATGCTGTGGCCTTGGGCAATCATGATTTTTTCTACTAAGAATATTTATCCTTATGTCCCATGAATATATTTTAATATTCATGAACACTCCCAGAGACAGGACAGATCCTTCTGAATAGTTCACAATAAATAAGTAAAAAAATAAATGGGTTTTGCGCGTTGTTTGCTGTTAACTCTAATCCCTTCCCTTCTAAATAAATGCTTTTAGTGCTCTAAGCAAGTACAATACACTATAAATGGGAGCAGGCACTGCTTTTCTGTAGACAGGTGTAATACGTTTATACCATGTTTCAGACTTCCCATGGGTATGAAAAAATGAATATATCTCTGGATCTGTTGCTGGTATGCTCAGGATTTTTTTTTTAATTACAAGAAAAAAACATACTGAATTATTTGTAGTTGTTTGTACTTCAGTGTAATTTAAGAGACTCACAAATATATTTAAATAACCACAATTGTATTAAATTATAATTCTTTGTAATACAAATTACATGTTTGCCTATATTGGACATAAACTGCATTTAACACTATATCGTCTGGTATTAGAGGGAAAGTAATATGTGCACATAACTATACAGCAGAATTCAGGTTCAATAATTAGGCTTTTCCTTCAATGCATTACCACCAATGCAAAATCCTGGATAATTTATTCAGCAAAGGCAGAAACAGAAACAAGGAACAAGAAAATAAATGGTTGACAAAAGGCAGCATTTTAAGCTTCATAGCTAAGTTCTGTAGTCGGTATATTTTGACAGCTTATATAAATGTCATTGAGACAGAACTGTAATGATAAATCAGAAACTGAAATTTGAGCACCACCCCATTTCTTGACAAACATTACAGGTTTTTTAGAGCAAAACCAAATTTTAACCAATTCTCCTGTCTGAATTCTTGGGACCTACTTATCAAATATATTTGGATGTGAACAGAGCAGAAGTTTCCCAAAAGACATTAATTTTGAGCCAATACCGAAAAATGTCAACACTCTGCAAATACTCAGTTTCACTGGAACAAAAACCTTAATGTGGGTTTAATGTGTTCAAAGCAGAACTGTTTCCACTTACATGCTCAGCTGAATTTTGTCCAAATAGGATAATATTGAGTGTTTTTATTTTTAATATGTCTGGAAGAATACGCTAATGTGTAATTAACATGCAACAAACAGAAAGAGGATGAGAAGCTAGAAGTTGTTATATGATCTGCTTTGGAAGGAGACATCATGGCTAGGTTTCAGTTGTGTATTAAGACAATGTTAAGTGTCTACACATAAGCAGCGACGTGAGCTAAAGGGCTAAAATCTCATTACACCCAGTGGAGCACACAGCATTTCTGGGGCTCAGAAAACATTCAGCTGTCATTAGGGATTCTCCTCAGTTGTCTGGACACAGGCAGCTGGTGCTCTTGGTGGTGTCCCCGGGCATCCTTTGCAGAAGGTCTTCCTCTATCATACCTTGCATTCGTCCACCTGATAGAGGTGTCTCAGCCCGCAGCACTGCAAATGGCTCCAGATGCCAATGTTTAGGCAACTCAGTCAAGCTCTATGACTGTTTTACGGTGTGCTTTGTGATGTTTCATTAAGAAATTATCAATTCTCTGTCCTTTTTTAATGTCTTCATAAAGCTGTTTTCTCCTATGTATCTTCAGCGCTGTTTGTCATGAACTGGGACACTCACTCCAATACAGATACTTGCTCTTTTCCAGGATGAAAAATTCAACTTCTTGCATGTAATAGGAGTTATGGGATACCCCCACTTAGTCACCTGGATTTATAAGATCAATAAATCAGCATAACACAGCTAGCTTCAGAAACCTCAGATCCCAATTTCAAATTATTTTTCAAAGCTAACTTACAAACTTACTAAACTAACCTGTGATCTCTTATCCATTAGATCGGCACTGTCAGCATCCAATAATGGAAAAAAAACTTGTGCATTTTTTAAAAGTCTGTAAAAGTCTTTGTAAAAACAGCCATTGTAAAAGTTACTACAATTCTGAACAATAACAACTGGAATGTGGGATTCCTGTAGGAATAACGTGAGTATAGGATCCTGACATCTGTGAGAAGTGTTCATTTTTCAAAACGTGCTGTCAATATGTCATTAATATTAAGAGAAATAAGGTTAGTAAAGTTCAATATATATTGAAGAGTTTCCTTGACATTTAACACATCATATTAAAAGCTTCTTCAAGAGGAAAGAAATATCAACTTGTCACCTAGAGATTGAAATTGAACTGCTCTGAGACAAACTGCTGTTTTTTGCCCATGATGAAATTCACAGGATGGGCAAAATGTCAAGATAAAAATAAACTGTCTGGGAAAAAACATCAAAAGAAATATAGCCATTGCTACAGTTACTGCCAAAATAATCTAGAAAATCCAGTTGCTCCCCAGCAATAATATGTGACAGAAATCCCCACACATTCAGATCTGCTCTTGAAACACAGCAGAAAGTATTACTGAAGATATAGTATCCTGCTCCATGTAGTTTGTTAAATTCCCTGGGAAGAAAATAGCTCAATTTTTTAAGATATATCATATTTTCAAATCACAAAGCATAAAAATTTAATTTCTGAATTTGACAAAACATTATGACTAAAGAAGAAACCCTGTATCTCAATGAAATACTATGCAGTGAAGCTGATTGCCAAATCACAGGTAATCTTAGTAGGACAATTTTACATTGAAAGACTGCTGAATATTTTTTCTGAGTCTATTCATTGGTAAAAACTATTGTGAAGATATTTAGATGTATTGCCGAATGAGCAATATCAAGTACAAAAGCCTAGTCCTGAAAACTAAGGAAAGAGATAATAATAGGAAAGGTAGGATAAGACCTATTATTTTATCCTATTGGAACAGATTTTGATGTCTGGAATTACTACAGATCTGCTTGCTTTGCTACAGCTCAGTCTTTTGCTTTTTGTGGCCATGACTCTTCAAGACAAAAATGAATACTCTCAATTCTTCTTTGTAATAGCCAATAAAATGTGTGTGCTTGCGTACGGCTTATATAAGTGTAAACTCTGGTTGTCAGTTAAGGAGAAGATGTTACACTAAAGCTTGCCACAAATCTAAAAAGTTGTCATGATAAGTATCTCCCGTTATCTAACATATCAAGTATGTCCTATTATTTACTTAGCATTTTGGAAATATACAGAAACTTAATCTATTCTTAGCCTTTATCTTCAGTTCATTACGTATATATTAGTGGCATCATACATTTTTGTGGCATCTTTTTCTTTCTTTTTTTCATCTAAAAACTGAGCATACATTTCTCTTCAGTGAAGATGCATGGTCCAGAATTTGAGTTTCAATCTAAATTCCAAGTAAATACTTCACAACTTTCCATCTTCCACATGGCTGTTCATTGTCAAATGAAAGCTCAAAAACTTATATTCATTCTTTCACTATGTTTTCAAAGATGTTTTCAGCTAACCTCTCCCCTAGACCCAGTGAGAGAGAAGCCAGTAACTATTTTAAAGGATCACCCCTTTTTCCAAGAAAAAGCAGTGTACAGAAATTTGTTAAAGTGGTATCAAAAATGTAGGTGTGACTATGCATTATAAATCATATATCATCTGATAAAAAATGAATTCTAGCTGCTGCTTTGGAAACTAATTTTCTCTGAAATGCAACTTTTTCTTTTTTTGCCACTGCACTTAACTGTTTACTTGAAAGGTGATCTTTGACAGGGAACAGTTCTTTCTAGATTGGCATTTTCAGAATGTAGTCAGATTAATCCATCAGCCACAAAGAGAAGATGTAGAAAAAAATATTATAAGAATAATTTGAAAAAACTCATTTTCCTTGCAATTGTGCTCTGAAAATTTCAAGTGCTGATCTTAAACAAGCTCAAGGAAAAAGATGTGAACTATTCTGAAAGATACAGAATGTCGTCTTCATCTTACTATTTACCTTTTAAGTTCTCCTTGAAAGGCCAGCTTTAACAGATGTAAGACTGAATTTTCATTCAGGATTCACCATGTCAGCTCTTAATAGTTCATGATTTTCAAAGCAATGGGAAATGACTTCTGCACACACACACACAAGGCAACTATACACACAAAAAACCACCAAAATTATGTTGAAAGAACACCATGAAAATATTGAGGAAAGCGTTCAGATGTTAAGAAACGCTCATCTTTAATTTTCCTGTGCATCCTTCATTCAGCCCTCTTTGTGCAGAGGCTTCATGACAAAATCTAATTATGTGATCACTTTTCTACAGGACCTCTGCTTCGTTCAGTGCACAGAATGTTCACGTAATGAGCTACTCAGTATTTTGTTTTCTCCTCATTTTTCAATGTGTGACCTGAGGCCTTATTTACTGCACGCTAGTCAAACCCTTCTCCCAAGACAGAATTGTTAATTTCCTCATGAGTTTCTCTGGTACTCATCACCACAGTACCTAAACAATTAAAAATATTAATTAACCAGTGTTCACAACACTCCTGCAAGATTATACAGAACCGAAGAGCAACAAAATTAAGGTCAAGAAGGTCTACTAATTTGGTGTCTGTAGACAATAGTCTCCTTCAGTGCATATTTCTTTCCTCTTATATGATGACTTGCATTTTTTATTAAAAACATGTATCTACTATACGATTAAAGCCTGTAGCATAGTACATATGCAGAAGGCAAAAGTACGATTAGAAAAGTAAAGCAAATTTGGAAATGTCCTGACTATGAAATGATTTTCCTTCTTGATGCTAATAAAATTCCTATAAGGGAGCTTTTTTTGTGAAATTATTTAAAATTTTAATGAAAAAACCCAGTTCTGTCATGTGGTACGAAACTGAGAGCAACAGGGGTTTACATCAGGATGAAAAACCGTTGTGCTACTTGTGCTGAAAGAGTAGCTGACAGCAGTAATAATTCATCAGCTCTTGTATGGACCAGGAGCGGGAAGGACCAGGACACTGCGTGAGATGCGTAGACTCTTGCTGGTAGCAGGGGAACGGCATGAAGTGGGAATCCTAAGTTCCACCACACGTTTTGCAGAGCAACACCTTCTTTGGCAAAGATGACCTTTTCTGTCTGCATCCTCCTTCCCCCACAAGTCATTCAAACCTCTCCCTAGCCAATCTCTTCTCCACATCTTTTCTTGTGATAATCACATTCTGTCTTGCAGGAACTTCGTGTTATAAGACACGAAGGATAACATCATATGATATCCTCCCTGCAAGTGTTTAGGGAAAGCCATTTAAGCCAACCATAACTAGCAATGCATAATATTAGTTTTTCCAACAGATCCAAAGCCAGATAGCCAAAAGTTCTTTCATTCTTTTTCATCTCTTGGCTGAGAACTTTGTAACATTTGTCCCTTTGGTAGTTGTTTGGGTTTTTTTATACTGATATGTCTTGTGAAGCATTTCCCATTGAAGACAGGTTTCTGAAAAAGACACATCTGTTAAGATTCAAGCCATCAGTATACAGTAATATCTGACCTTTCCTCTGAAATTTAATCTATCACTTAGACTTTGAATTAAAGCTTATTTTTCTAAAGGAATTTAGGTTTTCCAAGTCATCCTCTCCCACAAGGGCATAATCACCTGCTTGTCTGAAAACCAGGATATTTCCTTATATCATGCCTGGATTACAACGGAAAGTTGGAGCAAAAGTGAAATGAATCCTCCTATTACTTATCACTCATCAGTGAGGGAAAGGCTCCTGCATCATGAGGGATGGCCTCAGCTGAGCAGTTGCACTGTCATCACCTTCCCCATTTATACACAGGAGCAGACGGCTTCTTACTTACTGCTCTGTCTTGAGGGTTTTCACTCTAGTAATGTAAATGAAGTGCTCAGTTTAAAAAGAAAAAAAAAAGTTAGGGCACAGTTTACAGACCCTTTGAAATGGTTGTGTTTAGCAACCTCTAGTACTAAGGGTCTGAGTTAATTTTCATACTATATTTTCTTCTAGGATAAAACACATCTACAAATATAAGCTGTAATCAGCCACAGCTGTGTTCAAGAATGCATATGAACATTATTCTCCTCTCCTATCCTGCTCTTTAAATATCCTTTTTTAAAAGAAAGTTATTGCCATGTGCTTGTCCAAACCTGCCATAGTGTTAAGCACATTAGTGATGAGTATAAAGATTCCTCTCAGAGCAAAAGTGCTAAGGCTCAGTCTCTGCCTTATATACAGGGAATAAGAGAAGAATTAGATAAGGGTCCGTAGTTCTAGAAATTAGTCTGCTCATTAGAGAACAGAATTAACTCTTTGTATCTGCCTTTATCGAAATACACACTACCTGATTCTCCATGACTGTGATCATGAAAGAACCACAGAAAAAGCACTCTATGCCAAGTCAAATAACTGGCATGCTCTGAGTAACCAAGAAGAGATTTGCATTTGATTTCATGCACTCTATTTAAGGAAAAGATAGAGTTTGTAACAAAAAAAAAAAAAAAAGCTGTTTTAAAATAAGGGAATATGCTTATACAGAACCTCAAAATAAATTATCTTCCTTTTCTGTTCATTAATTTTCCTGAACAGATTTGCATACCTGGGTGTACCTAATTTTTTTCTGAAACAGAAATTAGGAACTCTTCCACAGAGAATATAAACACTAGCATTGGATTTGCCATAACTGTGGATTAATGGTAGAATAATGATGGAGTTTGACTGATGCAGTTTCCCCATCAAAGACTAATATCTGACAGTTTTGATGGGACTGTAGTTTATGTGAAATTAGGTCTTAGGTACTTAACAACTTCTGCAGAAACTTGAAGTAGAAGGCTAGATGCCTTACAGGTGAGATAAAAACAACTGTTCCAAACCAAGGGAATATTAGAAAGCACTAGAAAAGTATAAAAAGAAATAGAAAAAATGCAAGAACTACAGGTAGAGTAGAAGAGCGGGAAAACAACAAGGCTGTGGAATGCCAGGCCAAGTGAACAGGAACCTAATTTCATAAATTCTTCACAATGTAAACAAAACACACAAAAAAAAGACATTAGAATAGCAAAAAAATAGGAGTTCAAAGAGCAACAATGGGCTAAGTTTTAACCGCATTGATCTGAATGAAGTGCTAGGGAGGGCCACGGGAAGGATGAGATAATGTGGAATGAGAATTGCCAAAGACATCACAACCAGGGAGAAAATTGAAGAAGCTTGGGAAAATCTTAGCTGTCAGCAAATAAAAAATGATTGAATTTTCTGCACTGCTTTGGATAGGAAGAATTTGTAGATAGCCTAGTTGTGAAGGATGAATTGCAAAGACAAATGAGTTGGAAATGACACAAGGTATGGCCTCATGTCAGGGAATACGGTGGTACTGTAAATCATAGAATCATAGAATAGTTTGGGTTGGAAGGGACCTTTAAAGATCATCAAGTGATCCCATGCAACAAGCAGGGACATCTTCAACTAGATCACATTGCTCAGAGCCCCAACCTGACCTGGAATGTTTCCAGGGATGGGGCATCTACCATGAATCTGGGCAACCTGTGCCAGCGTTTCACCACCCTCATTGTGAAAAATTTCTTCCTAAGATCTAGTCTAAATCTACCCTCTTTTGGTTTAAAAGCATTACTCCTTGTCCTATCGCTACAGGCCCTGCTAAAAAGTTTAGTCCCCATCTCTCTTATAATCCCCCTTTAAGGGCTGAAAGGCTGCAGTAAGGTCTCCCTGGAGCCTTCTCTTCTCCAGGCTGAACAACCCGATCTTCTCTTACAGTGGGAGGGACTTTGCTCCTCCAATCCCTGTCTTTCTGTCCATCGCCTCGAGAGGTGTGGGAAGAGAGACTGCCAGTGAAGACTGAGACAAAGAAGTTGAGTACCTCAGCCTTCTCCCCATACGTTGTTACCAGTCTGCCAGTCTTGCTCATCGAAGGGTACGCTTTCTTTGACCTTCCTTTTCTGGCTGACATACCTGTAGAAGCCCTTCTTATTATTCTTTGCATCCCTTGCCAAGTTCAGCTCCAGCCGCACCTTGGCCCTCCTGACCCTATCCCTGCACAACTGGGCAGCACCCCTGTACTCTTCCCAGGCTACCTGTCCCTGCTTCCACTGCCTGTGCATTTCCTTCTTGCCCTTTAGTTTGACCAGCCGGGCTCCACTCAGGCATGCCGGTCTCTTGCCTTCCTTGCCT
The DNA here is from genome assembly GCF_000687285.1 of Phaethon lepturus. Lineage (NCBI taxonomy): Eukaryota > Metazoa > Chordata > Aves > Phaethontiformes > Phaethontidae > Phaethon > Phaethon lepturus. Next base: position 36,627 of record NW_010532428.1, on the reverse strand, counting down.
GATTTCCTACACCTGGGTTCGAGAGCTCTTGCACTCTATGGAAAACATCCTTAAAGATCTGCCAGCTCTGCTCTGCTCCCTTGTCCCTAAGGGCAGTTTCCCAGGGGTTCCTACTGACTAATTCCCTGAAGAGCTGGAAGTTTGCTTTCCTAAAATTTAGGGTCCTGACTTGACTCTTTGCCTGCCCCTTGTCCCTCAGGACTGTGAACTCCACCAGTGCATGATCACTGCAGGCCAGGCTGCCTCCATTCTTGATGACACTCATTAGCTCACTTGCGTTGGTGACCAACAGGTCCAGTATTGCATCCCTGATATGCAAGAGAAATATGCTAGAAAATGTGAAAAACAGGGAAACTTTTAAAGAGAAGGAAGCTGAAATATTTGCTGGGCTGGAAGAAAGTAGCTCAAGATTTAGAAAAAGAGTTTGTTAGCCACTGACAGATTTCATAGTGCAGGAGCCATTAGAACTGATAGGAAAAAAGGCAAATTAAAATGTAAAAGAACAACTAAAGTTGTAAGGTGAAGGGTACTTAGAAACCTGAAAAAATTAAGAATAGTCGAGGAGGATGCAGCCCCAATAGTTGACAACCCTTCCAAGAAACTCAAGATAGGAGGATATGACCAATTTTGTCAAAAGCAGAAAAGAGAAACTTCTTATCTGTTCACTGACACCAAAGAAGTCTTCATAAACTCACTTGAAAGTGTTGTAATTCTGTTTCATTCAAACAGTAAAAAGGCAAACAATGAAAAGAGCTTGCTCTCAAGTGTGGGATGTTAATGACAACAGAATGCACTGGGAAAAGCACAGGAAGAAAGTGGCTAATAGTTCATTGTTGTTATCCATCCATCAACCAGATGGTGCAGAAAAGCAAAGGGAAAAAGGAATTGGAAATGCCATTTCTGTAACTCCATGCTTTGGACTTAATAAAGTAGGCCTAAATATTTCTTTCCCACTTAAATTGCGAAGAAATTTACTCCAATATATTGCCTTGAAAACTTCATGCAGTTTAACTAATGTCATTATAAACACTATGTTTCTCTTGGTTTTAGTTCATTTTCATATTATTTGCATGCCTTATAAGCCTGCTTGTGACATAATTAACACACCTTTATTTATGGTACAGCACAGATATGGGGGAAAAAATCCCACACACTATATAAACTCAAAGAGGACTTCTAAATAAGGAAATGGAGAAGAGCCAATGCAGCTAATCAATAGCCTAAATATTTTTAAATAAAAACAATGGGCAAGAGCCTCAGACTTAATTAAATGTGTTTTAACTCCGGTAGCACAATGGGCACTTAACAACGCTTTAAACAAGCAGCTAAGAGTTTCTCAGAGCAGGGAGTCCTTGAACAGCATAAAGCAAGGGCAACCAGTTTATATTTCCTACTTTAAACCCTTGGATGTGGAAAATGAAGAGGGAAGAAAGAACAATTCCAAAACTCTGGGGGAGGAGGCTGGCTGTGGTGCTATTCTTGCTTACCTGGCAAAGCCCCAGCCAACGGAACACTCTAAGTCACAGCCCCGCTACCTCACAACTAAGTCAGGAGGTAGCGAATAGAAAAAATTGCTCTCCTTTCTACCATCTACATCTCTTCCCATAACTCCACGATGATTCAGACTGATACCTTTCACAAACTCACTGGACGCAAACATAGACCCAGTGCAAAGCTGGAACTTCAGCAGAAAAGCAGATGTTTCGCTCATCTTACAGGCTAAATATAGGAATGAAAGATCGTTTCCTTCATTATCTTTGTGGGAAAAAAATCACACTGTGAGATTTATACTGAAATCACATGATTTCATACAAGAATAATTCCTAGATCATCTTTTTCAAACATACTATGCTCAGATTTCTGAGTTTTTATTTGTATCTTCAGGAAATACACAGTGGTCTTAAGGTCAGTGGGACCAATGATATTTAGTCACCTTTTTTCCAAGAAAGCACCAATTCCCAGTGTTAGAAAATTAAATGAAACAATAAACATGAGCAAAAACATGTCCAGTAAGAACACTAATAATCTCTGCTATCCTATAAATATATTTGTCCCACAGACATTCATAATTGATTACATTATAAAAGAACTGTAGAACATTTCCTGTTACGATTGAAATGTGTGCGTAAAGCACTATTTACTTCCAGCACTTTTTTGTCTGCTTATTGCAATGGACCGTTAACTTAAGAACAAAGTGAATATTCAAGTAAATCTAAATCACTTAGAGTGATTTTTTTAAGGATGTCTTTAATCTAGTCATTCACAGAACAATTGCAGAAAATAATTCTGGATTCCTAACACACTAAAACTTACTTGCTTCTACAGATGCATTAAAATGAGAGGTCCAAACTCTGAGAATAAGACAAGCGCTAAATGACAAGTGCTGTTAGATTCGATCATTTCTATCTACCTCGGCTGAATGGTAATTAATATTTTATCAAAGACTAAAGAGCCATTGTAGTAATTTGTTGTTGATGCATGTTCTACTATTTGAGGTTTTAAATAGTACCCTATTTCTGTATTTAAAAAGAACAAAAGATAAGAATAGAATATTTCCCTTATGTCTGCAAAGAGTCAAAGAAAGCACCTCTGGTGCCAACAAAGGTTATTTGGCTTCTGATCTGCCTGGAGGACTGATACCAGGATTTTTAGAAGGAAGCTGTCATAGTACTTAATGGTTCCCTAACGTTGCTATGTCCAGCTCTCCCAAATAATTTCCAAGAGTCAGTGAGCTGCCACAGCCGTGGAACATGAAGCTGAGCAGGATCTCTGTCCGCTGGGACACACGGCAGATCTGCAGGGGCCCAGGAAACCTGCGTGGCCCCGGGGCTGTCGACGCTCCCGGTGCCAGCCTCAAGCAGAGCAGGTGCTCCCAGTCCACGACGGGCACATCTTCAGCAGCACTCAGGAGGCTTTTCAGCTGTGCATGAGTGTTGCCCAGAGAGTCAGCTGGGGTGGCACAAACGTGTACCGGGCACAAACCAGGAGCTCCTTCCATCTCCAGAGCTAGCATCCCAAAAAATGGGGTCGGGAACACCTCACTTGGTATTTCAATCACTGACTAGCTGCAGAAAGCATGTGAGCAATTGTCATTTGCTTTACGTATGCTTTCAGTGTTATTGGCACTGGGTGAGCTATTCATAATCTTGGAAAGTATCATCTTACATGAATTCAGGCATGGAGACTAGCTTATAGTATATATAGTTTAGTATCGTTTATATCCTTTAACTAGCAGGGAGTCAAATCAATAAATGTGAAAGAGCAGTGCAGTGCCATGCTGACTTGCCAGTTCAGGCCATCAGCCTACAGACCCTGAGGAGGTCTGCATTTTCAAAAGAACATACCTCCTATTCTTGAAAATTTTCCATAGTTCTGGAACACTCTAAATACTGTATTCATATTCTCTTCTGTACAGCCTAATCACACCTTTGCAAATGCATCTATAATTCTCCGTACCTCTGTTTCTCCATCTGTCAAACGTGGATAAAAATATTTTTAAATTACGGAGCTGCCGTGAGGCTTAATTTATTAATGCGTGTACTCTGAGATTCAGAATTGAAAGGAATCATACACATGAACTATTATTATTACTGTTCCACTTCAAAAATATTTTGAAACAATAAAAGAACCAGCAAAAGATAGTATTTTGAAAACATGGGTTGTTAAATTCTTTTTAATATTACTGTGCTGAAGCTGTTAAACAAATCCATTTTATCATACAGCAACAGAACATGTAAAATCATTACAACTGATGCTTAGTTCAAAAGAACGGGAGTTTTCTGCAGTCATGAGTAAGTCTTTTTCCTAACTGTATGAAAAACTTTAGATGGTGAAAGCAGGCAAGGTAACCATGATTTCTCTTGAGAATTCTTGATAATAATACCACCATCTATTATACAGTGCACGTATATGACAGTTTGGGGTCTATCAGAATATCTGAAACAACTCTTTTTGCATGAGCTTTTATAAGTTGGCTGAACGTTGCACCAGAAAGGATAAACTATGGTTCTGCGAGCCGCTAAGTCAAAATAGGCAAATTTAAGAGCCTGAAGCAAAGCACAAAAGCTATATTTAGGACCCTAAATCAAGGCCCTTATTTCACAGACGCTTAGCATTGCTAGTTGCCCTACATGCCATAAGCAATCTCATCATGGCAGAAGTGCCACCCCCAAATGCCTTATACATTTGCACCCTGCTGTTCTCATCCCCCAGAGCCCTGAATCTTGCGCAGTCACAGGTGTGCAGAACAGCACTGCCTTCCACCAAATCAGTTTCCACAGCTGACCAGGACTTGCTATTGTAAATCCATTAACACGAAAGTTTTAGTATTAACATACAGTAAGTCACGGGAAAACTTTCAAAAGAGCTCCACTTCCACCAGACTTGCACTGCACTCAGTTTATATTGTAAATCTTACCAGCACTATTTGATTGATTGATTGATTAGGAAAATTGAGTGGCAGAGTTTAAGCAGATTCAGGAAGCATGCTACTGATCTGTATAAATTTTCATAATATTTTGTTTTCTCTTTTCTCAGCTGGTAATAGAAATTCTTTCAAGCAGGAGTAGCCACAGCTGTTGTTCTTAAATATTTGGCAGTTTTGCTTACAGTAAGATTAGGTTACCTCAGAATCTGCAGTATTTTTTACTTTGTACATCTGAAATAAGAAATGCTCTAAATAGTGTGAATAATACAGTTAGTTTACTGAAAATCCTTACGGCATAGACATATGTTGTGAATGTAGCTGCAGCAGTTTGAGAAATTACCACCCCCAGCTGTTTACTAGCACCACACAGCTGGATATTACACCCCACACATGGCTGGAGCACCCTAATTGTCCATATGGGCAGTCGTAGTTAGTTCCCATGAAAAGCAGACAGCTTTGCTCCAGTCACCTTCAGAGGAACATAAGAAATCCTGGCAATGGGATAGAATAATGTGGAGATGGTAAAATCTTTAATAATAGAGCAGAAAAGGTAAAAACTATCACCATTTTGTTGGAAACAAACAGGACCCTGGCCCTTGCTCCTTTGCTTGGGAGCTGTATTTTAGCCAAGATCCTCACCCTTCATCTTTGCCTGACCCGTGCTGTTGGTATGGCCATGTTTATATTCAAAAACTGTGATAACAGTCCCAAAGCCCTAAAAATCCTAGCCAAGGAGAAATCTGGCCTGCAGAACTGTGCAAAGTGGGCAGTAGAAAGGAAACATGGAAGGGCATTATACCCACAGCCTGCAGGGAGCAGCACCCCTTCAGAGCCTGGCTCGAGGTGTCCTCACAACCTTATTGTCCACTGTGGATTTCTTCCACTTGGAGTGGCATTTCCCCTCCAGCTTTGGCCACCTCACAGAAACTTGTCAACAGTTTTTCAAATGCTTACTGCCTGGGAGAATTCACAGCCCTCCGCCAGGCACCCTGGCTGAGAAAAATATAAAGCAGCAGGAGAATTAGTCCTGTGGAGAGAGGGACTCACCACAACTTTTACACAGGAAAGAGGGCTACTTACACCAGCTCACAGGAAATGCCGAGGAGCTGGGGAAGGAGGACAAGATCTAAAAAAAAATCTGGTGGAATAAAACCATTTCTCCCAATTACTTTCCACCGCCAGGAATCCTTCTTGGATCAAATGTCCTAAGACATCACTCTTCCAAAAATTTAGAAATAGGTGCAATACAGGCACTGCCACCCAATGCCTGAAGGTTATAGCATTCATATAGGCTATAAAAGACAGACATTGAAATAGAATCATAGAATCATAGAATGGCTTGGGTTGGAAGGGACCTCTAAATGTCATCTAGTCCAACCCTCCTACAATGAGTAGGGACATCACAGACATGGATGAAAACAAGTATCCGCATTTCCCTTTTTCTGAGACAAGAAGATGTCCTGTAAATGAGATCCTTCAACCTCCCGTTCTGAAGCTGTTGCACTGCATTTAAAATACAGAAATAAATATATGAGCCTGCAGAGCGAGAAGGATTCGAGAGTCTTGTGGGTACTTACCTTCTCCTGGGAAACCTGCATTTCAGTCAGTGCTCCCATGAATATTTACACAGAGAGAAAAAGCTCCTAGGGGATAGATTAAAAGAGACTCCACTGAGAATGCCTTGTTTGGGAATAAGCACCAGAAAGGCACTTACGCACTGCTTGTTGCTGTCAAGAGTCTACAGTACACTGGCTTCAGAGAGGAAGCCAACCGAAGTTCTCATGCTCTCCTCTTCCCCTCTCATTCTTTCCCACATTTACACATGCTTAGGTATGGGGCAATGTTACCGTGAGGCCTCACTGCCATAAAACAATTAAATTATTACCACAGAAGAAGAAGAAGAAGAGGAAGAGGAAGAGGAAGAGGAAGAGGAAGAGGAAGAGAGGAAGAAGAAGAACAACAACAACCACCCCCCGAAGGTAGCATTTTGACCAGAATCATTTCACTATCCTGACAAACAACATAATCCAAATCAGCTGTGAGAACATGAAGAAAGGCTTGGAGATCTGCAGTACACAGATGGGAACAAGGAGGAGAGGACTCTTTAGCACAGAGAAAGGTAGACAGGAGAGAGAAAGAGAAAGACAAGTGCTTAGGGGTCCCCACTATAATGGGACTGAGCTGCCTCTGGGCAACTCTGAGCCTAGATATCTGAAGACTATCAGAGGGAACTAAGACACTTGAGTGAGATTAATTTTATTTGTAGCTGCATAACTGTTAGGCACTCGGTGTAGCATTAAGTTACAGTACGTCTAGGTTCCCTATACAGTCTTTGGAGAGATGAAGAGCATTTCATTTCATGTGCCTTAGACATCTGTTCAGGATGGAATGGATCATGCTCTAGAAGAGCATGACTGTCTACATTGGCTATAATAGGAGACAAAATAAAAATATTTAAACTTGACATTGGATATTTGTATTACTGAAGTTAGATGACTTCCACTCCTAGGAACTCATGCAACTGCTGCAGTAGATGCAGCTGAGAAAACATTTCATACATGCCAGGCTTGTTTTCAGGATGGTCCCTCTTCTTTCAGGTGCCTTTTTCCTTTGTGTATGTGGCTCCAATCTTGCTTGTTATCAACTTCTAATGAAGATTATGGTAAAAATCAGTGTTCTGAAATATTGGTACACTACTAGAGATACTGACTATACCTCCTTTCTGAGTGTCAACAGCTACTGTACAACCCAACATTATTGAGCACATATATTTACAGTTGGTTTTCACCATGTAAATCATATTGCACGTAATTACCCATATTGGACTTGAACTATCCTTTTACTGTTTAATACACGGGGATCCCTCTGCAGCTCTCTGCCACTGCCTTTCATTTTTATTGCCTTACATATTGTAGTCTTGCCAGTAAATTTTGTCAACTCAATTCTTTCTCCTTTTCTTCATTGTTTGTGGACATGTGAAATAGCAAAGGTGTCGGTAAAGGTTCCTGTGGGTCTTGACTGATACCTTTTATTGATGTAGAACAGCTCATCTGGTCCTTCTCTCTAATTTCTCTATGTTTCAGGTAGCAACCCACAAAGGGACTCTTCCCTTTTGTCATAGGGACAGTCTTTGATTCCATATGAGCTTTCAGCACAGGGCCTTTGTTAAGAACATTTTAAAATTCAAGCATTGCATATATATTTGGATATAGCAAGTTGGATCACCCTTAGCTATAGTGAAAATACTCCCATGTTTTATAAACTCCATATTATCAGGGTGCCGAAGAGTGTTATGGGGTGTGTATTATGATTAATTTGACTATAATACAGATTTATTCATTCATTAATACAACTTGACACTCAGTATTTTCTTTTTTAATAAAAATGTCCCATAATATTTCTTATATTTTAATAAAATAGAGATTGTTCAAGTAATCTTGTCTCTCCCAAAGTCAAAATGGGCCTCAGTTGGCATTTAGATGCAGATTATAAATTATGCTGGAGATAACAGGTGAGGTTATCCGTTGTTTTACAATTACAAAGTAAATGTATTGATAAAAACTAAACAACACAAATTAAACTGATTCTTGCCAATAACACCTGACCATGATGTTCCCTGTCTGCCCACCGGTTTATTTTAATCTTTTAGGTAGCATGAAATTAACAGCCTGTGTTCCACTTGTAAAATAATTTTATTGATAGACTGTGCTTTAAAAGGTTTAAATTTCTCTTTTGCGCATGAAATTAACAGCCTGTGTTCCACTTGTAAGATAATTTTATTGATAGACTGTGCTTTAAAATGTTTAAATTTCTCTTTTGCTTCTATTTTTTTAAAGAGCTCCTCCAAAGGATTGATATTTTAACAAAAATTCTCTCATCTTACAGTATGACCTTAAGCAAACCCTACAGCAAGTGTGCCTATTGTGCCATCTTCAGGATATTTTTGGAATAAAGTTATCCCAGATTTTGCGATCTTTCTAAACTAAAGGAGGAGACATATAATTTTTTTTTTTCATGACTTAAGTCAACATTAAGACATTCAATTAGGGAAGTTTAGAAAAAGGAAAAAAAAAAAAAAACAAAACACATGGTTTTACCACAACATAAACCAGCTTCTTTTTCTCCATCCTGAGAAAAATGGGCTCGGGCTGCTACTTTGTTAGTTGAACTTTCATTCTGTTCCCTAACATGATGAGGAGATTTGACTGTTGTATTTCTCTCTTCCAGTAGATTTGTTGGAAATCCACAGAACTGTTTTCTGATCTGAAGTAAATTAAGTACTGCATGGGACTTATGCTGTAACTTTTGCTTTTGTTTTTTGTTCTTCTCTGATTTTGCAGCACTGAGCATGGTAGAAAATGATGTTGCACCACAATTTTTTGGTGAATGGCTTCAATTTTATCATGACCCTCTGATTCTTCAGTGGATTATTGTTTGGGACTGAGCTGAAGCTTGCGCTCTGCTGGTTTTGACTTGTGTTCAATCTTTAATGCCAGCATCACCAAGTCTTGGCTGAAGTAAACGTGATTTCCACAAAATGTATTTCTAAATGCACCTTGGCTACAGCAGGGAGTTTTTCCTTCTCATGTAGCAGTAAGGAGTATGAACAGCCTGTACCTTAAGATTCAGCACAGGTCTCATGACCTGCAAGTCCTGACAACCTATGACTGCCTGTCCTCGTGCAAACTGGTGTGAATTAACAGCCTCTGTATGAATGGGAGCTATGAATACAGCAGCATCTAGTGAGCTGTAGCTGTAGATCAGGGTGAGCCTAATCTCCACAGAAAGGAAATGCATAGAATCCCAGTTATTTTTACACTAACAAATTGATATTGTTAATGGACTACCACAAACCATCTGCATTTAAATGCACTGACGTTGTACTTGCCTGGCTCTCTCACATGCCAACATGAAAACCAACATGTCCTTTCTTGCAAGAGGAAATCTATTCCTCATGAGGAGGCTGCAGTCTCCGTAACTTGCAGCCTAACATCTGCTTACAGAGAAAAAAATATTAATTTCCTAATAAATACCGAGAAAACAAGAAGCTCAGAAGGAACCACCAGGTTGCTAGTGGAGCTATGCCATGACAATAAAACTATGTTCATACCAAACAAGTGATAGCGCTTTAATGTTCATTAGAAGGAAAAACTTATCACATCCCAAACATGCAGGTCTTCTAAATTGGATTTTACTAATATATGTGGTGTTACATTTCAAACAGTCCAGAAACAGATACATAGAGATAGGTTTTCAAAGTCTTAAGAGATTCTGGGAAACTAGTTTGATGAAATGGAGAACATTTCAAATCATCTTCCTATCTCATCCAGAAAATGTAGGGGATTATCTCCCTTTTCTGCTTAACTCCATTTTCTGTAGCACATAATGAAATGTAATGGACTTGGTTCTCCAGTCACACCAACATAAATCTAGAATAAGTCCCCTACAAATACCTAAACTATAAAAGTATAAAACTAAGGTAAAAACAATATCAGAACCCAATTGTTGTAAGTGAATCTTAAATCTCAGTTTTTCTGTAAAGAGAGAATACAGTAATACTTGAAAAGATATTATTGTAAACAAGTAAATGGGGGAGTTTCAATAGGGACATTTATCTTCTACTTTTTTTGTATGAACAATTGAGTATTCTTATTATCACCCATGAATTCTATATGTCTCAAAAGCAGACCACCTTTTGTTGAAAGCAATTGACATTTCATTGTTCCTCACAGTCATCTTCCTTGCAGAAAATACAGTATCTGCTTTAACTGTTTAACTTCAGTGAGTCTCACTATTCACTAAAAGTATAAAATTATCTGATCATACACTGGCCATCATATTACAAATCACAGCTGTTAAAAAAAGCTTTGTAAAACAGTTGTCTACCTTCTACATATTCAAACAGTTTAGATTTCCGACTGTAAGATTTGATTATCTGCATTTATAACGGACATCTTCATCTGCATGATGGATGCAATCAGGAACAGCTAAAACACCTCATCAACTCTTACCTTAAAACAAGGAGTCTTCACTTTATTACCCACATTCATAATCTTCATGAACTCCATAGATGAGAGCGTAAAAATAGATGACTGTATAACATATGCACAATGGTTCAGGCTGAGAGCAACAATGGGAAAGCATTTCTCATGCCAGAAAAGTGCATGAGTGTGTGTAAGAGCATGTGTACGTAGACTGAAATTCTATTAATCAAAATATCCACACATTAGTCACTGTCATCATTCACCAACCACTGTTTTTTGATTTATTACACTGATTTGTTTTTCTTAACTCTGAGAACATTGACAGCTTGCACACATTGATACCGGCAGAACTCCCACAGAACTTTGTTTCATATATATTGCATCAAGGTCTGCTCCCCTCTCTGACAGATGCTAAAAACACAGGAAAAAATCTTACTCTATTAAACTAACTACTATTTCTTAAATTAACAAAATTTTGCACCCCACACTTCCCTCTCCGTTGTCATCCTTTCTTCTTGAATATAAACACACATACTGTTCGTAAGTACATTACTTTCTGAACAGTACGAGAAAGGAAAACCTTACAGGAATTTACACCCTAGAAAGCAAGAAAACAAAGTAGGAAGCTGTACAGTAGATGACTGCTATAAGACTGATGACACAGGTGACTATGCTCCCAGTCATCTCTTTCAAATTTGTCTATCAGAAGGTAGGCTAGGAAAACCTTCTTTTTAAACGCGTGACCCTGACGCTACAAACTTGAATACTAAATGGTGAATGTGAAAGAATGGGATACTTTGGGATAAGAGACTAAATTCTTATTTCCTTTATTGTAGATCAAAACTCTCTTACTGAAATACATCATTAAGTTGCAGTCTCACGTTTGGAATTGTTAGCGAATGTCAGGAAACACTAATTTTTTTTTTTTAAATCAGGCTTTTATAGTTTTAAAATTAATAGCATCAAATGAATAGTTATAGTACTTACAAATAGAAATTTATTTTTTATTATTACCTAAATAAAATGACAATCTGGGACAGAACTATTATTTCCAGATGCTTTGAAAATTCAAGTCAATATTAATGGTAATCATGATAGCATCGAGAGTAGAAGTATATTCTACATATGAAATACTGATTAAACGTTATGAAAGGCTTTGCAAGCGTAAGTATAGGGCAGAACTGAAAAGTGCATCTTAATACCAAGCCTCAAATTATCTAAATATCTCTACAGAGCAGTGAGACCAAGTAGATAATTTACTTATTGCTCAGAGATGAAAAATTGTTTTTCTTCTGTTTGTCTGTGTATTGGAGGTAAAAAAATTGCTCACAATTCTCTTTTCCAAATATGTGTTTGTCCAAGTTCAGGATCTTCTGATGCTGTCCACTTCAGACATGTAAAGATAACATTAAAGTCATATCCCCTCTTTTGAGAACCAGGATGCAGAGTGTTTATGGAGAAGGTTGAATGTTGGAGAGACAAAAATGTCGTGGCGTGGTTCTTTGCCAAGGAAATCATAAATTGGAACCAATATTCTGTCAGATGAAAGCAATCCCAGAAAAAATGAAAGTCCTTATCTGGGCTTTGCATTCAGGGCTGAAAATAAAAACCTTCACGAAACAAAAACAAAGAATGAAAACTCTGAGAGAAAGAGAAAAAAATATTTTCTTATGCCTTTAACCCAGTAAAATAACAAAATCCTGTGCAAAGAGGTGGTGAATTGATACTAGCCTGAGCTGTAGCTTTTCATCTGCCTTTTGTACTCGCTTGGCAACTGCAAGGGAATAGAGCCTTCACACTCCGAGTTTTGTTCTCATCTGCGACACCAACTCTTTTATCAGTGAACTTACTTTGGAAAGGAGTTTTCTCAGTTTTAAGTAATAAGTTTTGCAGTAGCTCTTAGAAGCGTGTGATGAGATGTAAATTCTTTTAAGAACTGTCTGAAAACCTTCCATTAAGCATGATTATACTTTTGCAATTATTTTAATTTTAAGGGTATGAGGCTGCTTTTCCCTAGCTTATATATTTTCTTCCCAGCATAGACTAGCAATTTTCTGTAAGTTATCATTCTGAGTTCCTCGAATCCTTACACACAAGAAGTTGCTAACTAGCCCTCAAAACACACAGTACCCCAAATCGTATTTACATACTCAATACATGACTGCTACTTAAGCACACTTAAATCAGGACAAATGAAAGCTCAGCTGAGCAAGTGAATAACTTAAAATGTGCCATCTCTCCTTACCTCCACAGCACAAAGAACCCAAGCTAACCAGGTTAGATTTATGTCATTACATTCTCAATTGTAAGGTTCCTGGTATAGGAACTGATTTCTGACAACTGATGATTTGAATGAATCCAGTTCTCACACAGCATGTTACATATTCCATGTTCAGCCAATTATTCATTTGCTTCAGCGTGTCTTTTCAGCAATGTAAAAAAAAAAAAAATCTGAAAAGCTCTCTTAAAAAAATCTCATCACATTCAGCAAATGATTTTTTGAAAGGGTTTCTCTGAACATCCTGCCAAAATAATTGCAATTCATTTCAGTCCAGCATTACAAAAATAGAATTTCACAAGGAAACGTTTGCCTATTGAATATAACATTTATGTTTATAGGTCTACTCTGACCTAGCTGATTGCTTATTCTCATGTATTGTCCTCTATGCTGCACTTCTCACAGGTGAGGTGAAGGTTATGGTGAGATCCTGATCAGCTTTCCTGTATATGAGGGATTAATGAGTTCTTGCCATAACTGTTTTGCACAAAGAAAGCCTCTCCAGTTTTATTGGAGGCTCAGTTCTTGCTCCTTTCTCGTGCTTCCATAGATGACACATGTCTGAAAGAGCCAGAGGCAGATGGATGCTCGTGTGGTTAAGATCTTTTGCCATTCTCTCCCATGAGAACAAGGAGTTCTCACATCATGGAACAAGGAAATGCAAAGAGGGAAGGGCAGCCATCTAATTTGCAGTGATGTTGTTATTCTCCAACCATACATCCACATTGCATTTTGGTCACTACTAAATCTGCAGATCTTCGTGGTCCCAGGCCTCCATCATGCACGTGTAAAGAGCTCGCTGCTGTAGGACCTCACATCCACATTGCAAATGGAACGTGCCAGATGGCACCTGGGTGTGCCACTTCAGCCTTGCCCCTGGCACTCAGGAAACCCCTTCCAATGTACCACAGCAGCTCTTTGGGGGACTTGTTTCAGCAAGTTCTACTGAGATATTTACCTTTCCTTAGGGTTTTCACCTATCACAGTTTCCAGCTTTAAACACAGAATTCGTAACTCTCAGGTGAAATCAATCTATCAGTTGCCATAGCTGCGTAGTTGGCAGTGTAATTAGTTAGGCAGCTTGTGTATAAAAGACCTTTTCTAGTGTTTTGTAGCCTTGTGACTAATAGGAAAGGGGAGCCTGATAAATGGCAACAGAGGAAGCTGAATCTTTTATTTGCAGAAGGCTCAAAAAATAGGAGCTATTCATAAGAGCCAGAATCCACACCTATATCTTGTGTATCATTAAAGGCACACTTAAGCTCTAGCTTTATGGATAACCTGGACATAAGTGTGCATTTATTTTGGAAAGCTCGTTGTCACAGACATACAAATGGAAAATGGAAGGACATTGTCTGCACCTGCATGCCTGGACAGTCAGCAATGCAGAACAATTTGGTTTTCTTCATTTCTTCCTGCATATTAAGGGTCTTGCTGGTCCTGCATTTGTCTAGAGACAACATAAAATACCAAAACAACTACATCACCCATTCGTATACTTGAAGAAAGACGTTTTGTGAAACCCTTAGTGGCCAAGCTATAAACTCTTCTATCTAACCCTGGTAAAGGTTCTTCCCTTCAGAAGTTCACGATTTTTTAAAATTAGATTATTAAGGTGTAAGGTTTATATGTAGGTTTCCCAGCTGAGCTGAAATAACATTTTATAAATTGTAGAGAGTCATCTCCATCCTCTTGGTATTTAGTGTGTGTATAAACCTTTTTTTCATTATGTTCTATAATTTAATAAGGAATGGTATGTTTGCACTACACTTAAGCATATATTAAATGCTTTACAAATGCAGTCAAAAACGTTTTAAAAATGGCAGGGCAGCCAAATGACTGCAATAATCTCACCCACTGATTGATTTGGATCCCAAGCTGCTTTTATTGCAAGCGAACGAAGTACCATTACATCTGGGAATGTATTTTCTGTAGCAATGTTTTGTTACATCTAATGAAAGACAGTGAATTGGGATATTTTTCTTAACTTCAAAAATGTCACTTTTCCTAACAAAAACACCATAAGAACTCCCAATTAATTTTTCCAAATATAGTCAGTGTATTACAAGGTAGTTCTATCTGTGTATAAGCAATGATGATAGTAACCAGTGGGGAAGGTCATTAGGAAGCTTTCCTGGGAATACTTACCAGTTAGATATCCAACATTTTGGGGTCTGGAGCCAGGATAACAAGGCTGATAGGATAGTAGATCATGGACTGTAGATTATTTACTCAGCATGGGATTGCTAGCTTCAGCAAATAGAAGGAAAGGGAAAAGAGTTTGAGTTCCAGTTAAAATATAGTTTGAAAAGTAGGCCAAAAAGATGAATCTAACAAAAAAGCAGAACATGCTGCTGAGTGTATGGCAAAAGCTTTTAAGAGAGTATAGTTACGAGATCTAACGTCTTTTGAAAAGCAAAAGGTACCAAACATTGTTCCATATATTTATTTCACCACTTGAACAGCTCAGAGGCATTTAATGTGCATTCTTCCACAAAGGCAACAATCTTCACAAACTTCGCATTCAAGAGTCAAGAGATTTTCTCCCTGCAAATGCAAGGTTTTGAACACAATAGCAGCAAACAATTAAGAATTCAGGACTCTAAATTAGGAAATATGAAGATAAAGGAGAAAGAAAACATTGGTTTTCATGAGACTAGGAAAGAAAAGCCTTTGTTTCTACGTGTCTTTGTCTTTACGAGCATAAAGGATGCCCAGTCAATTCATTTCTAATATGCATATGATAATTTTGGTAGTACTTTGTGACGTTCCCTTCTTGCATACCTAATACAACGCTAAATTAGTTTAATGGAATTCAGAAAATAACTTAAGAATGTCAGAAATCTGAGACAGATTCTAAATTATTAAGATACTAAATTACCAACTTCTTCCAATTTTACAATCTCAAAGATATTTTCAACCTTTTCTTTATAATGTGTGTAATTAAACCCAGCTGATGGTGATCTTTTTTTAAATAGTACATCTGTCATTTCATAAAATGCTTTGGATTTTTTTCTTGATTCTGAGCTGATATTTATAAAAGTCTTTCAGACAGGAAGAAATTGACTGTGGAGGAAACAAACTGTCTATACATTGGGGGAAATGGACCATATTTTTGTAAAGCTGCTGTGGTCTGCTGATGAAAAGTGCTGTATAAAAGGTAGGTATTAAAATTATTACAGAGAGCTGTCAAATGCACAAAGTAAACCAATCAAAAAAGTAGATATTTTTTTCATTAACTTTCTTCAATTATAGCACTCTTAGTTGTTACTTATAATTACACTCAGTAACAATTTTTCAGACAGCACTGTTATTTTCAAGTTGATTGTGTCCCTTTAAATAAATCCCATCATGTGTCTAAATCAATAACATGGCAGAGAGCTGAAGCAGGTATTTAAAACCCCATGTGCACTGCAGATTCTGTGTTTGTGAACTTTTCAGTCATGATCTCAGTTTGGGATTTTCTTGATAGAGATATAAAAGATATTCACTAACACATTGAAGTATTATTTATTATATGTACATGTTATATTCCCCTAGATTCTTCTAATTTTGCATTTCTAAAGGTCAAAAATGTTCCTCAGATACACGAGAGTGCTCACTTTATTCACTAAATGGATCAGGGAAAAAAGAACATATATATATACACACAAATATTAAGCAGAGGGAATGAGTCAAAGATCAAAATCAAAGTGGAGCTTGGATTCCTGAGCCTTCTTATAGAAATGAATATGCCTGCCCAAACTAAATAAATGGAGGTTTTATCCCAGGATATCTTTCAGCAATAACTTAAATACCAGACAGTATGTGTCACAATGGGAAAAAAGGTCAGACAATATGCTACAGTGTGTGACTGAAACAAAAAGGGAAAGCAAACTAAATTGGTAAAACAAAAGAGATCAAAGTTACCACACTGCCGTCAGAAATAAGATAGACAGACCCAAGCTACACATTTGAAAGCACAGAACTGCCTACGAACTCCACTGGGGGTGCAAAGTCATGTTATCTTTATAGTCTTATATCATATAACATTGCTTTCATCTGTCATCAGAAAGTAAATTAGAAATGTTTTCCCATTCCACCATATTTGCCCATCTTTTTGCATAAAACTGTGACATCCCTTGGAATTGGCGTACATGTCCTCCCAGTTTAAATCCTTTCTCCTGCTTGGCTACTGCTCTCATATCGAAATATTCTTCCCTATTTGGCCTCTGATTTCCTAACACAGCATTCAAGCTGGAAATTACATGGATGACTGGGTAACTCCACCTCTTAGGAACCACACTGATTGTACCTTCTCATTATATTTGATTACAGTTCTTGACAAACCCATCCAACAGAAAGTATCACAGAAGATGCCAAGGAAGCTTCCCTATGCAATTACAGCCTCACCCACAAATTCAGAGGCACCTGTTTAAAACCAGTGACATTCTTATTTTACTTAATTTCTGAATATGACTATCTGTTGCCTAATAATCTCCCCTGTACACCAGGAAACAAAGAGGCAGGAACAATCTGATCAAGCCACAGATTGGAATCTGGATCTTGCCTCTGTTTGGAAATTGCCAAGACTCACTCTAGAACAAGCATCTTGCTCCATGGACACTTGTATTTAGATAAGACTGACTCCAAAATTCATGTAAGGCTACGGAATTGCACTATTGCTAGGTATTGTCTGTTGATAATAAGGTAGACAAGCCTTTACTATTGAGGAAGACAGTTCTAAGCCTTATAACGAAGAAAAAAAAGAGATTCTCCTCGCATACTTCTTGTTACATTTTTTATTTGGGGCTGCATTCTGCAGCTCATCTCACCCTTTTCCCACTCTCCCCTATTTTTATGAGGTAAAATGTTTTTCTGGATTTTGATCCACATCACCACACCATTTAAATTCTCTGAGCCATGTTCTGCTAATCCTCTCTTTTAATCTGCTTCAGGAAGTGACCACCTTCTGCCAGAAGACAGTATATGTATTCCTCCAAGCCCATTCTGTATTCATTCCCATGAGTAGATTCCCAGATCCATAGAGTCCTTCAGAAATCAAGAGCTCAAGAGAGGTAGGAGTGCAAGCGTGCAAAGTGTCATCATCCTGCTTTCCTGTGGCCAGTGACAGCTGTTTGCATAAAGAGTTCCTTTCCAAACCTTTGTATGATGGGCAATGATTTGCCTCTCCCTTATGCATTGCTTTTTAGTTTTTCTTCTGACTTACATTCTAAAGCGTAGGCATTGGGGAAGCCGGCCGAAGACTGGCAGTATTATTAAACTTTGATTCAAGTTATATTGAGGAAAATGGCTTACATGTCAAATGTTCCTAAAAATTTCATTCACAGGTTAGAGAACATGATAAGCTACTTCTGGACCAAGCAATGGAGTCCTATGATGCTGCAGATGAAATACAACATTCTTAATCAATGGATCACTTTTTTAGCTCTCAGAGTTCAATTAAATGTACCTGTAATATCTGCGATACTAGAGCTCATGCCACTGAAAACAAACAAACAAACAAACAAACAAACAAACAAACAAACAAACAACTAGGGGAGTTGGAGACATATAGCTGCAATGAACTTCTGTAAAAGGTAATAGCAAGTCTAGAAGAAAAAGTGCCATTAAACTGACAACACCATGCAGTCCAGTGGATAGGTAAAGAGACTAGATCCTATTCCGATCCACGACAATAGCATTATGTGGTTAGATCTTCATGGCAGAATTAGCGCGGGTAACCAGGTCGCAGCAGCCACGGCTGAACGAACGCTCAGCTCAGCTTAGCAGATGGTCTGCTGCAGCAGGGAGGGTGCCCAGCCACCTCTCCACCCAGCCCGGCCACGTTCAGGACAAGTGAAAACGTTGCATCAGCACAGCACTGAAGCCAGCTAGACATCAGCTACCGAGGCTAGGATCTTGAGAAGGTGCTGCCAGCCATTGACAAGATACACCAGCAGCTCTGGAGCTAGTCTGGGAAGCATGCTACAGACATCGCTTTCATTAGAGCAACAAGTTGCTATAATACCAAGGGGATAACCCTTTCCTATTGGTACAACACTCCTCCATATGCCTTACTAAATGTTTTAGGCTGTCCCCCGTGGCTCTTTGCTTTGTAACGAGGTGACAGCTCTAGAAACTCCGCAGTGAATTGCAGAGGAAGTGGCACCACTTTCAGGAGATATTAATTACTATGAAAAGCGGTGGAAAATCTGCCATCAGGAGAATGATTTATGCATCCTCATTCCAAGTGGGCACATTGAGATTAGTGAAAATGAGCTCAAAGCTCTAAAGTAGACCTCCACCTACTGTAAGTATCCTTAAAAGTGGAAGAAGTGACTCCAGGAGAAAAGCTAAGGCAAGCAAGCACTCAAGTTAACTCTGCAGTGCAGAGAGACCCACCTAACAATTCCTAAAGTATTAGGAAATTAATTATGTCATTTTCCTGTCTCACCAATCTCCATTTGCTTCAATAACAGTTAATCCAACACCAAAGTGCTGACCCTTTCATTCAAAGAAATAATTGTGCTTAACTTCCCTTTGTTGCCTTTTGATGTGAAGGTTTAGTTACCATTCGTTTAATTGTTCCCCATGAAGAAATGTCAGGGATCTCTTGTACAAATTATTGAGTAACAGGTAGGCTGAAGCATAAATTTACTGTGTACCAGCTACTCTCCATTAATGCTACGGATGTGGATGCTCTTAATACACTGAAACGTTGCATTGCTGCAAGGTAAAAGCAAGCAGCTCCTCACTAATCTCCATGTATAGACAAAATGTTTCTAATTACACCATGCTACTTCAGTGCAGAGGGAAGCTGCGTGTTTGTCCTCCTGTGAATGCTGAAGTCCCACCTAGCAAAATATAAACAAATCAATGTGCAAAACATTGCTTTTACAATTGGATTTAGTCAAATGGATGCAGCAGAAGGGGTGTTCAGAGCATGGCATGAATATTAGAATGTTTGACTGGAATGGAAAAGCCATCATCAGGCATTTGGAAACGGAATAAGGCAACAAAAGGCAAGCACAAGGGAGTATTAAAAATTCAGCTCAAACTTCTGGATAATGTTGACAAAGATCTGCCA
Organism: Phaethon lepturus; assembly: GCF_000687285.1. NCBI lineage: Eukaryota > Metazoa > Chordata > Aves > Phaethontiformes > Phaethontidae > Phaethon > Phaethon lepturus. Next base: position 16,870 of record NW_010532428.1, on the reverse strand, counting down.
CTTCCGAACAGAAATTCTGCTGTTGGGGAAAAAAAATAAATATATATACATATTTCAATATAAGCTGAAGAAGCAATGATGGGAGCTTCTTTTTAGTATTGAATATCATTTGGATGCAATTATGAGCAGTCCATACTTGCATAATAAAAGTAAGCACAGATCTGTTTGATCCATTTGCAAAAAATGAAAGACAAAAAGTGAAAATTGCTGAGGGTAAGACAGAGTGCCTAGAAGCTGGGTGTCCAGGCAGCATGACTCACAACACAAACTTCAGCTCTGACACATCTCAAGCCAGGAAATCACTCTAATTTGTGACATTGATTGCAATCAGTGAAGTGGCTACTGTACATAATAGCTGCTCTTCTGTGCAGTACATTTTGTGCTGTACTTGGCTGATGCAAGCCAATTTAGAGACTGCTGGGTACTAATCCCCAAAAGGGATGCAATCTTACTGCCTTTCTCCTCTGAAGCAAGCTTTTACTTTTCTTCCTTTGTTTTGATCCCATTTGTAAGACCTATCTGAACACTTCAGCGTTCTCCTGGACCCCAGTGCACCCCAACATTCCTTCGTTGGCAGTCATAAAATGCAACATGGGGCTGATCTAGAGGAAGAAAGCCTACTGAACCAAGGCTCAGGGGAATCAAGCAAAGAAGGTGGGTAGCACAACGTGTAAAGAGGGTCTATTTTAGGTTTCTGAGTCTCCAAAATAACCCTCAGTGTTAACAGGAATACCTAAAGAAGGGGCATGATTTTTGCTTTACTTTCTCTACTCATTTGCCTGTTATATTCAATGTTTGACAGGCATATAGCTATATATACAACATAATAAAGGTATGTATCTAATACACCAAAATCAAGCTCTTAACATTAATAGTAACAAAGTAGAAATTATAATGGAATGACAATCATTCTTTCTAACAGGGAGCAAATGAAAAATGGCAAGATGCTTTCAGAAAGGCATACACAGCCTTGCAGATTCTTTTTTTAAATATAGCCTTGTATCTCTCAGGAACAGACGTTTCCTAAACGCATAAGTTTTAAGGTCAGAATGGACTATTATCACCATCTAGTCACCTCAGCCTCCTTTATTGCACAAGCCATAGAATTTCACCAAGTAATTCCTACATCATGACAGAACTTATTGATCTAAGGCATATGCTACATTTAACCAAAAAAACCAAAAAGTTATTCCTGGTGCATCGTTCTTGGAATACCTTAGTTCAGTGCCACTATTCATAATACCAACAAGTAAACTCTTTTCCCACATATGCCTCGGAGAATCTACCTACCAGCAGCCAAGCTGCTTATGATGCTTACTTTTTAAGTTCATTTTGTGTAGCCCATGACAGCCTGGCACAGCAACCTCAATCTATTCTGACTTACACCAAGGCTCTGCAGAGTTGTAGTGCAGATGCCGCAAGTACTTTTTTACGTGAGAAGAGAGAAAGACCTCTTGAGATAATGAAAGCAAGTTACCAAACCTAAGCAGAATGGATGAATGACTGGTCTGGGCAGTAATTGATTGTCCAGCTTGCTAAGGACCAGATGTGGCACTCCCGAGACATTCCTGACTCATCCCACTTTCTTCATGATTCAGCTAGAACCAAAGCATGCTCGCTTCTGTGTCTCTCTTCATCCTAGTACTCGGCACCTCAAACTCAGCTGCCGAGTACGTGGCGGCCTGCTCCATCACAGCTGCCGTTGCCACCACTTGGCTAGGTGAAACCTGCTGCAGGTGCTGTTCTGCACCGCGGCGTTTTGCCAGCTGCACTACCTAGCAGGGTGTCTTCAAAAGGTTCATTCGGAGTTTAAGCCCTAGATACCAAGATCTGAAAGTATGCATCTCAGGTGGCTCAGTTAAGAATCCCCATACGTTAGGCTTCCAGATCGCTGCAGCTCTCTCCAGCTGCTGGCAGGGGATGGGACGTCACAAGATACGAATCTCTCCCAAGTCGTGGTCTGTACGCTAGTTTCAGTGATTTGAGGAGGAAAGAGGATGGTGAGGCAGCCAGTCCTCGCCGTGGCACACCCCCTTTACCTCTGCTTGTACCACACTCATGCTTTTCACTTTGTCCCTTCACTTCTCTCTTATCAGTAACTATAACTGGCAGCTAAAATAATACTGCTTTAACATGTTAGACAATCTGTCAAATGCCACTCCTCCATGGTGACTTTCCTTCCTATCCTAGTTTCAGCCAGGATAGAGCTAATTTTCTTCACAGAAGCTAGCGAGCGTGAGGCTGTGTTTTGGATTTGGGATGAGAAAATGTTGATAAGGTGCTGATGTTTTGGGTTGTTGCTGAGCAGCCAAGGACAGCCCAGCTTCTCGTGCTGGCCTGCCAGCGAGCAGGCTGGGGGTGCCCGGGGAGCTGGGGGGGACACAGCCAGGACAGCTGACCCAGGCTGGCCAAAGGGATGTTCCATACCATACGACGTCATGCCCAGTATATAAAGCTGGGACAAAGGAGAAGGAGGGGATGGAGGGACATTCGGAGTGATGGCGTCTGTCTTCCCAAGTAACCATTACGCGTGACGGAGCCCTGCTTCCCTGGAGATGGCTGAACCCCTGCCTGCCCATGGGGAGTGGGGAATGAATTCCTTGTTTTGCTTTGCTTGTGTACGCGGCTTTTGCTTTGCCTGTTAAACTGTCTTTATCTCAACCCACGAGTTTCCTCACTTTTCCTATTCTCTCTCCTGTCCCACCGTGGGGGAGTGAGCGAGCGGCTGCGGGGGGCTTAGTTGCCGGCTGGGGCTAAACCGTGACACTTCCCATGTCCCTCTCTTTCCTGAAGCGTATTGGGTTCTCGGATGAAGGCGAGTAGCCTGGCCGGCGCAAGAAGAGCCAGAGCACTGAGCTGTGCTGCCTTCTGGCGGCAAGATGAAAGGAGGCCTGGCAGAGTTTTGCCATGGCCAACACTTGTGACTTTACCAGGTAAGTACTTCTTGTGAGCTCTATCTTGCCTAAAAAAACTGTGTATTTTGTGACAGGGTGCTAAAATTGAAACTATCGGCAAAGTGCTTAAAATATCCCCAAGGACTTTAGCATTGTAAAGCCTGAAGGGAAAAAAAAAAAAAAGATTTCCAGACTTCAAACAGTAAGAATGACAAGAAGAAAAAACAGTCTATCAGATGAATTTATATATACTACAAAGAAACAAGGCTCTTTGTCTTCCATTTGCCACAGTTGAAAAAAAGTGCAAATCATTACAAGATCGAAAAAAGAAGTGTATTTACAAACTCCTCAAGAACGGGGTTACTCCAGCTGTTCAGTTCAATGTGAGGTTTATTTTTAAATACTCTTTTAGCAGCATTAGGAACGACAAGAGTTGCCATCTGAATACATATATTATAATTACCAAACAGAAAGCACATCTCTCTTAAGGTGAAGTATAACAGCGCTTCACTAGGTACGCTTCCTTCAGTGTGAACACGTTGATGACCTGTGTCTGCAAAGTGACTGATTTAGTAAGTACAGAGGTAATACTATTTTTTTTAAATTCAGAAATATCTTTGTGCGTTTTTTATCTCTAATCTCCCTTTTCACCCTTTCCTAAGTAAAAAGCAATCTACTGTTTAAAAAATCCACTTATTTTAGATGTTGTTATCCTCACATAATTTTCCACTACAGAAAATTTATCCAGATTCATTTGACATATGCAATAAAATCTGCACTTGTAAATACAATTAATGCTATACAGTACCCTATTAAAGCACGCTAACTTATTAAAGCTTATCAGATAGTAATTATACTCAACTGGTGTTAATCTCAGTACATCCCTCAAGGAAAAAACATGTTATCAACCAGGAATAACAATAATCTCAAACCACAGGACTGGTTATAGAACATTAACGTATTTGGGGTTTTGTGATGGTAGCTCTGAGGCTGGCAATAAAGACATTTAATCAGAATTTTGACATATTCAGAATTGTGAGACTAAGGCCTAACTTTTAACATACTCAGGCTCATTAGTTCAGTAAGATAGTCCAAGAAGCACGTCAGTCTTTCATATAAGGGGTAACTGCCAGAGCATCAGTTTTGATGGTGTACCACAGTACATTATTCTCCCCAAAAAAGACGTCTTACATGCTAATTTTTTTTAGAATACAATAATCCATAAAAGTACATATATATACACACACACGCACGCAAACATTAAAATTTACAGGTCATTTAACCTTTATTGTGAATGGGATTAAGAGAAACCACTGTCATTAATTGTCTACTTAACTAGCAGGTGTTTATTCTAACCATGTTACTGTTCCTCATTAAAAACAGAGATGGGATTTACAGCATATTTACCTAAGGTGACAACTGGGCAGGATTTTTCAGAAATACCTCATGATTCTAGACATTTCAATTTTTCAGATATTCAGGAGAGACAGAGGATGACATTTTTTTATACCAAAAAAAGGTATTTCTTACAGCATTCCTGGACAGGCCCTTCAGACTCCAGTGTTATTAATCACTTGGTGAAAACCTTGGCTAGCCGGTCATGTGCTATAAATGGAGCGGGTGCCCTGCTGTTTGCGCATTTCGTGCCTTTTGATGTGCGCAGGAGTAACTGTACATTAGGGATTTTTAAAGCGTGTACATGAGTTACAGGCAAGCAAACTAGGTACAATAGGGAAAGGTAATTCAGGGCAGGCATTAAAATCCAATTAAACTAAATCAGTATTTTTCACTGTTGATAGGCATTGATTCTGTTTCCTCTCCTGTACGGTGGGTACTGGGGTGTCAGACTCTGAAGCATAACTCATAGGATTTGAGCTGTTTTTTCAGAGAAATAAGCAACCAGCTGATTTCATGGTGTCTGTGCTTCTGCAGGGTTGTCAGGGAAACACTGATGTTTCCGAGGGGAAGAGAGCCAGTTGCTTCCACAGATGTTCTCCACTTACCAGACCTCTGAGCTAAGCATCTCTCATTATTGTTGGGGTTTTTTCCTCATTTTTTTCTGAGCTCCTGCCTACTTGCTCTTGACTACAAGGCACCAGAATCTCATCCAGCAGGAGCCTTATAAGCAGGATTATGCAGGTTAGGGAGCTCTGCAGTTTGAGGAGACCCGCAGGTTGCTGGTGGAGAGAAGCACTCTGTGCCCTTCAGAGAACCGAGATGACAGGAAAGGAACACCATCTTGTCAAGTCTCTTGTCCACAAGGAACTGTTGTGTCTACCAGTGACATACTGGTTGGGAGACGGGGCAGATGGTGTTCAAGAAATCATGGACTTTGAACCACAGAGAGGAGCTCAACTCCCATCTCCCTTAGCACCAAATTCTTTTCCTGTCTTGTGCTGGAACAAGACAGAGCAACACTTGTGCTGGAAGCCAACACTGCAGACCGAGGGGAAAAGTAGATTTGTTATCACCGGACCCCTGACAACACATGGTCTAAGAAGGCTCAGCTGTGTTATCATCCATCTTAGTTCACCTGGGACAATCCCCCCTCATTGCATTCCATATGCCTATCATGCTAATAAAGTAATGCTAAAATGAATCAAAACAGTAAAGAAGACAATAGAGCCCCGTACACATGAATATTGTACTAGTTAAGGAAAAAAAAACAAAAAAACTAGGAGAGAGGGAGGAAGTTCAAAGAGAAAAGGGGAAAGGGTAAATTTTCTGTAACTAGCCTATTTCCTTTACACTGAATTCAGGGAAAATAAAATTCCTTTACATACTTGTCCTGGTTTCAGCAAGGGTAGAGTTAATTTTCTTCACAAAACCTAGCGAGCGTGAGGCTGTGTTTTGGATTTGGGATGAGAAACTGTTGATAACTGCTGATGTTTTGGGTTGTTGCGGACCAGCCAAGGACAGCCCAGCTTCTCGTGCTGGCCTGCCAGCGAGCAGGCTGGGGGTGCCCGGGGAGCTGGGGGGGGACACAGCCAGGACAGCTGACCCAGGCTGGCCAAAGGGATATTCCATACCATATGACATCATGCTCGGTATATAAAGCTGAGACGAAGAAGAAGGAAGGGGTGGAGGGACGTTCAGAGTAATGGCATCTGTCTTCCCAAGAAACCATTACACATGACGCAGCCCTGCTTCCCTGGAGATGGCTGAACACCTGCCTGCCCATGGGGAGCAGTGAATGAATTCCTTGTTTTGCTTTGCTTGCGTGCGCGGCTTTTGCTTTGCCTGTTAAACTGTCTTTATCTCAACCCATGAGTTTCTTCACTTTTACTATTCCGATTCTCCCCCCCGTCCCACTGTGGGAGAGTGAGCGAGCGGCTGCTTAGTTGCCGGCTGGGGCTAAACCACGACAATACTGATAAAATATTTCTACAAACTCTATGAAAGCTGACAGCAGAAACTGTGGAAACATCTCCTACTTCTACAGATAAACCAAACCCCTAGATCGGAATAAGAAGTCCAGAGGAGGGATATTTTAAGATCTGTGTACAAGAAAGTCTCAAAAGTTAGAACTATGGATGTGTGTATGAAAACGGAGTATTTAGGTAGTGGGTTAGTTCAAGATTTGACAAAAGACAGAAGCATTGTGAGGTTAATGAGCAGTTTAGATGGGAGGAAATAAAGCAGAGAGCAATTTTACATAATGACAGAGAACAAAATCCTGCTTACTTTACTCAAATTCAATATCAAGATGAAGGAAACTCTGTATGAAAAAAAACAGAACAATTTGATTTAAGATAGTAGTCCTACTCTCCTCCCACTGATGGAAGCAAGTTGAGATGACATGAGTAATTCAAGTGAGTGATGTTACAAAGCAGTTAAGAGAGAAAAAGACTATAGCTGTGTGCAAAATCATGGCCTGAAATTCAGTTTTGCAAAAGGAAGCTAAATATTAATAGAGAAGTAACAAGATATAACAATATAAAATGCATGTAAGAAGGTTGTTAAAAGGTACAACCCTTACGGGCAATGCAGATTTCAAGTAGCTACCCAAACCATGGAGAACATCAAGCAGAAAGAAAAATCAGGGAAAACAAACTGGGGTAAAATACAGAAAGAGTAATACAATGCACACAAAATGTGAAAGAGCAAATTGGGCAGGGAGTAATGCACGGCTATATTTTGAAAAGCAGAGACATGCTTAGGGATGTATCCCGAAGGTGGAGGAGTAGCTAGACAACAGGAATCATGGGTCATCATCAAGGATGGTGGGCAGACATAGGTGGACATAAAGAGACTACAACTAATCAGAATAAAACCTGGAGGGATGTGGAAAACACGGGGGAAACAAATGGAAGAGAGCAATAGAGTGGAAGGGTATGGGGGAAATGGAGAATGCAAATTATTAATATTTGATTATTAATATTAATACATTTATTTAAATGTCCAACTGCTCTGTGGCTCTTCCACAAAGAATAAACTTTTAGAGAAAAGTAGATTGATGAGCAAGCAAGCACAAAAAGTAACTGAGAATAAAGAAAAGATTAAAGAAGGGTTGTAGAATTAAGTTAAGTATGCAAACAAGCCTCAAGGAAAAAAATCAGAAAACAAGAATGAAAGTTAAATTGCACAAGAGGTTAAAACATACAATAAAAGGTTTTTAGAAATTGAAGAAGGAACCACTAAAGGTAATTGTAACAAACTAGAAGTGTTTATCCAGTCTGGCTTCTCTTTGTCATTAGCAGATGTTGAAATCAATGAGATCAATGGGTTCAGCTGAAGCATTTGAGTCATTCTTATTCTCTAATAATAGATGGAAGCTGTTTTAAGCTGTGAGTTAGATGACTGGTGTAATGCCTGAAAGCAACAGCACATGAAGAAATAAAATGCTTTCTTTACAATGTGTTTATTTCCTGTATTTGTCAGTACTTGAGAATTATCCACATCATCGGTTTGCTGGAAGTTTGCCCCCTTTCTTCATCTCTGCAAAACAAAAGTCTATGCCAATGAAAGCAGTAGCAAAGCTAGAATCGAAAAGGTAGCAGGAAAGGTATATAATACAGAAAAGTTAGGCATGCTGCAAACACAGGTTACCCTCAAAGCTAAGCTCTGCAGAAGACACAAATGAGATGGTGTGACTTCATGTGGTATAGCAATGTCATACCCCAGTAAGTCAACAGCTGCAGTCCTGAAGTACTAACTCTCCTGCATAGCCAAATGTAAGATAGTAAATGCCAACAAAGTGCTGCTAAAATCAGAAAATGACTGAATTACCTCAGAAGGAACTACACTTGTACTCCATTTCTAACAGACTGTGCCTACTTATGTTAATTTTCATAAGATTTGCACACACCACTGTGTCTTTTAAGAAAGAAGACAGACCCCTATCCTGCCTGAAGGATTTTGAGTCGTCTTCCTTCCCTCAGCCACCTAATAATGACTCATTTTTTTCTTAATGATGGCAGGAAATGTACAGCTCTTGAGTTTTCAAGAATAAAAACCATCTCAGCTTTTTGATCCTGTGGCTGTTTACTCTAAAAGCTATCAATTTAAATAGGTTCTGAGTTTTGTTCATATATACAGATAGGACATAGCAGGATATTTCAAAGTGTGATTTGGAAGTGAAACCTTTATGTAGAAAGGTTGAGAGGTAGAAAGCTGGAGAAAAAAAATACCATCCATAAAATTTTGACCAGATCTAGGGTGCAGAGGAGGAAAACTTATAATGCCATAGCATACAGCTTAATAGAATTTAAAATATTCTATAATCCACAAAGCAGAGAATCAAATATAAAATGGAGAAAATAGATCCAGCACTAGGTAAGTAATAGCAAATAAGATCATATTTGGAATAATGGGCATCGTTCCGGTCACCTTATTGTAGAAGTGTTGAAACCTCATTGGCTGACATCTGATACGAGGTGTTTTTGGACGTCGTCCTGTTTCTTCCATTACTAATTTTGTGCTCGAGGGCAAATGCCAGCAGTGCTCATTTTAGCTTTTACCTCCTGCTGCAACTTCAACTGTCAGAGAGACAGCAGGAGTCAAAAATGAAAGGAGCCACCTTATAGAAATGCTGTGCCACTATGTCATTTTTAAACTGACAGCTTTTTACAGTCCAATTTCTCAGGGAAAGAAAAAAAGGACTTTCATTTTCACCTCCCACTGCTGCTTTGACAGAGAAAGACATTCGCCCAGGTTTGAATGCTGGTGGGAGGCAAAAATGTAAAACTGTGGCAGAGTGTTTGTAAGTGGGCTTTGACTACCCCGTAGAAGGATAAGCTGATTTGGGACAAGTTGAACTGTAACCTTTGCTTACTAGGTGGCAAAAGAGAAAAATGTGTCTACCTGCCCTTAATGCAATAGACGGAGACTATTCTCAAGGATATACATGAATATAGAAGAGCCAGATACACCTAAGGATTTCAGTTCATCTGAAAACATAAAAATGGCTGTTTTAATAGTCTTTGGCCTTCAAGAAATTGGCAATTGAGAAGATTCTTCAATGACAACAACTGTTAAGGAAGGTAGAAATGACTAAAGGAAGGAATTTAGGAAAAAGATGGCATGTTCCTTAAATTAGTACTATATAGTAAGGAAAATCCCCCTCAATCAAAGGACTCAGAAAAAGAAGCTAAGAAAAAACGTGTGAAATATGTTCATCTGATTCGTGTGATGAAGTGTAATCTTCTGTACTTTCATGGATTTCTCCTGCACCATAAAAAGGGGTATTTTACAGGAGAAAGTTAAACTACTTTGCTGGTATATCAGCTCAAACCAGTTTGACCACTGACCGCATAGTATTGTGTAAAGAAAGTGCATGCATAGGGTTTGGGGTCATCCTGGGGGCACGCCGAGGAAGATTCGAGAAGACTCTAGCAGGAGAAGAGGGCATGCGCTGAAGAAGACACGCCTGTTCATTAATATGTATTAGAAGACACGCCTGTTCATGAATATGTATTAACGGACAGGATATAAACCAGGAACAGGCACTGCACCGCGTGCGTCTTGGTGGAGCAGAGACTCCCGGCGCACCCAGCGCTGTTTGCTTGCCTCTATTCGCTTAATAAATCGTAAATTTGAATTGGAATCCTGTTTGGGACTAAATCATTTATAACAAACGGAATGCTGAAGAACCACACATAGTAATTTTTCTATAATTATTAACGTAATAGGTACCAAAGCAAAATATTTACGATGGTGAAAGCAAAGTAATAAGGAACAGTGATATTAAAGTACATTTATGAGAGATCCCTCTAGCATCCTAATCTATCTAGCTTCCATAACATGTATAGTATTTAGAAAACTCAGAACCTAATATAATAATATAATGTAGCAATAGGATATAAAAGTAGCAATAGTCCCTACTTGCCACTTGATGCAGTTTTTCATTTTCAAAGTATCTGTTACATACTCTTCTGAGCAGAGAGTTAAAATTAATTGCAAGTGACAATGTTATTCAAGCTAAAGAAATTAATCTCCCATCATTTAAAACTGTCTATTGCTAATCTTGTATTCCTTGTTTTGGGTCTCTACTTCTGACAATGTCCATGACCTTGCTGGGCTTAGAAGGATGCACTTGACTAGAACATGCAAAACAGTTGGTTTTCAAGGATAAGAACGCTGAATACCTCCGAATGCATTGTTTAGTGAGACTATCTAGAATAGCAAGAAAGCTGTGACATCTGGAGAACATGCATACTTTCCAAGAAAAACAGCGTACACATATAATATACATAAAAATCTTTTTTCATTATGTATTTCTTACCTTCGATAATTTTACATGAAGAAAGTTATTTTCAAGTTCCTCCTGCCGTTTTCCGAGATACCCAGCTGCAACCAAGAAACCATAGTCCTCTTTTCCCTGTTTGTTTCATTTTCACCCAACACACCCTGATCCACGATTTTCCTTTAAAACAAGGGGGCTTGCACACCCGGATACTATCCTGTACGGTTGACTCTGTGGTGAAAGGTATTGAAACAATTCTCAGTCAAATTGCCTTGAGTGTTTCTAGGCCTTATTGCTACAAAAGCAATCTTGAACACATTTGCCTAATTCAGGGCAAAAAGTGATACAAATGATGTCTGCCCAAGTGCCCTTGTAGTATGAAAGATAATCAGTTGTATTTATGAAGGGTCTATTGATGGAAACATCAAGATAACAGTAAGTGATACACAAAAAGCATGGGAAAGGAAGGATGATATTAAATACATAAAATAAGCAGTATTGCAGTGGCTGAACTGGAGCTTCTGAACTGACTGCATGATCACTTCCCAATTCAATAATTATTCTTTTTATTATTTATTGTGAGTTGCAATGTAAGTTTCAAACTTTCTATCAGAACAGTTTACAGCAATTGTAGAGCAGAATTTCAATCTATCTTCACTGAATGAAGCCAGTAAGAGGTAAACCAAGAAGCACAGAGAATTTATATGCCGTCACATTTGAAGTGCCCACACAGTCTGCTGAAAGCATCATTTTATGTGGGTGGAGCTTATTTTGTAGTTGTGGCTAAAGAGGGTGTAATGGTCTCCTTTTCCCCCTTTCCTGGCTAGCCAGCACTCCAGGGAAACAGGGGGGCAGGTAGCTGGAGCAGAGGAAGAGGTAGTGTGGGAACAGGCTTTGAGGAAATGGGGAGGGAAGAAGAACTCATGATAAACAGAGCAATTGTCTCAGGGATGTGAATAGAGTAAAAGAACCCAGGTATGTTCAGAGGTAATTGCGTGGAATAATAGAGATTGGTTTCTCCTAAGTAATCACCCTAGGGAAGGGAACATTTTTAACACTGATAGCAAAAGCAAGGCAGGCTGCAGAGAAATTACATAGAGAAGGCGTTTGGGTTGTTCTTTTCTTCTCGTGTTTAACCCAAAGTCCTCTCAGTTTCCATCGGAATTCAGGGTTGCTCACTATGCCTCGCTGCCTTCCCCGCTTACAGAACAATCGGGTTTTTTCTCCACCGCCTTTCGGGGGTACATCAGTTCCCGAGTCAGTTTTGAACATCGGGTTCAGAAAGGGGCATACCTGTGACAGTACCTGCGTACCTAATGATTTGGAGGAGGGCCTGGTGGAATTTCACCTGTTTTCCAAGAAAATCCCATCAAGTGCTAAAAGAATCAGGTGATTCTGAAAAATTTCTGCTATGTACCCTTTTCGTTTTACAGTTTTAAATACTCTGGTTCTTAACCCTGCTGATAAAGCCAGAGGCCAAGTGAAACTGAGTATATGCTGGCTGTATACTGTGAGCAAGGAGGGGGGGAGAAAGGGAGGGAAAAAAAAAACAGAAGAAAAAACCTGAAACAATATTGGATTTGACTTTTCATAGACACCTCCTGATAAGAATTTTAATACAACATATATGAAGTCCAAATTCCTCTCTTATTTGCACTGATAGCTAGAGGAAATGTTTTGACTGACAGGAAGTCAGTTCATGCTCTGATATACAGCTTTTCATTACTACAGTGTTATATAGGTTCAACAAGAATCCCTGAGAGCAAATCCCTAGTATATCCTAGCACATTGTTCTTTTCTCTCCTGATGGCTGAAATCCTAATTGAAATTTTATGTTTATTTATTTATTTTCTAAATTTTTCTTTCTCTCACTCAAACCTCAAGTGGTGTCGTTATGATTTCTATCTTTTAATGACTATTTGGCCAGCTCTGGGTCTCACCTTGTCCACACTAATGCAAATGCTCTGATGAGTTTTATGGGGACAACTATACAAGCAGCAAAGGCTCACTTTGGTGTGTTTGCAGGATTGGACTTCTGGTTGGTAAATTTTTCAGGTTCAAATATTAAAGATACTGTGTTTTAACTGGCAGATTGGTTGAATGATATAATTGCTAGGAGCTATGGGGTTTTTTCTAGTATAAATCCCATGATGGAATGGCTGAGCAATGAAAGCCATCAGGATATGGCTGGGATATTATTAGAGGTGAATCAACAGCTACAGAGTTCACTTGACAAAGGAATTGCAGTGAGCCAGCAAGAGAAAGGTTCGGTTGTATGGCAAGAAAGCAGATGCCGGGGTGGCCGGCAAAGCATAATAACGAGAGGTCTTTCTATCAACCCTCCTGCCCCTCAGAAAACAACCAACCAACTATAACAACAGCAAAACAGCAATTACACTGCCTATTTTTACGAAATAGGTAAATCACCAGCCAACCCACCAAGGCGCCCCTGGAGCGTTAACCATTTAGAAATGTGTTAGGAAGAACCACACCTGAAAAGAGACCTGCATTGCCATTTCTACAAGTGGAAGAAAGCTCCAGATGTGAATGATACCCTCTGCATCATCAGAGGGAAAATGTTTGGGAATTTTTGCCATGGATCATGGAGTTGCACAGAAAATCCTCTGTCTCCTCAGGGATAAACAGAAGAGGGTCTGAACCCAAGTTGAACCTCATGACTGTTTGTTAAGCAAAAGGAAAAAAAAAGTCCTTTGATTATATCGTTATACTTCTGTCTTGCCCAGGAGGAGTACAAAATAATAATTAAAAAAAGCAGCCTTTTAAAGGTTTGTGGAGGGATTTTTTTTGATGGAGAGAGAGAGAAAATAAGAGCTCACGAGCAAGCCTCTTCTCATACTGCAGTCTTCTATAACCAAGGGGTTCAAAGGCTTGGATAAATACGGACATTTTTACTCTTTCATAATCAGAAATTTTTAAAAAGCTATCCTATTTTCATTTCATGACCACCCTGCTGCTATTCTAATTAATACATATTATTATACTGATAGTGTAAGGCACGGGCGTACTAATTATTAAGTAAATCTCACAGGAACAGATTATACTGTTGTAGGAGTTACTGAGTTACTGGGATCTGTTTGAAACAGAAGTATTGGAGAATGTTGAAACAATAATAACTAAGGCCTTAAATTAATACAGAACCTTTTTATTCTGGACAATCACAGCTACAAGTTTTTCAGGCATATGTACACATGCATATAAGCAGATACAGACACACATATAAATGTATTTGGATACAGAAGCTTTTAAACAGAGCACAAAATTCTTAACACAGGAAGAGACAACCCCATCACTATTGTGAGGATGAGGAACTGCATCAGAGTTAAATCATAGTATTTTTAACTTTTCAAAATAAGAAAAAAAATTCTTTAAAAGTATGTCTCTATTCATCAACCTCTGTTTTGAAAATCCTGCCCAACAGATAGAGAAGGGAGCCCACACACAGAGTCATTAATTCCACTTCTTTGGTAACCCAGTTAATTTCTGATTCTGCCAGGATAATGCACAATAAAGCAGTAAAACTGGGCTGCAATTCTGTAGCATTTAAAGGAAAATTTCTACCACAGTTTACAGAAAAATCGCTCTATTGTTACATCAATGAGGAGCTTGTTCATCTCTTTGCAAAATGCTAGAATGTCCAAAAATGCTGAATGTCATACAAGATAATCTTGATCTTAGAACAGGTATCTTTATGACATTGGAAAGAACCTTGGGAGCACCTATCTGTATTTAAGATAATTTTAATTACACAGAGCAGCCAACATTTGTATACTGTGAATTGAGCAATCCACTTGCCATTAATTAGTATTTTAAAACCTCAATAATAGCATGAAATGTAATATTTTTTGTACCAAACAGAGTATTTAACTTGTGCACTTACTTTCAGTCAGATCTGTAAAGATAAGATACGATGCAAATTGAGGCAAAGTTCAGTTGCTATCTCTCACTGCATAAAAAACACAGAAAAAGAAAGGTAACACTGTCAGTGTTTTCTGACTTTAACTCAGTTGGGAGGCATCAGTGGTAAGTTTCAACTGCTGAGATGCATTTGATGAAAATCTTAAAAGCAATTGAGAAGTCTAAACTGTTGACTTTTATGAATTTGTATTGCGAATTACTCTTTGAAGGCTCTTTACCTGGGAGGCTTTGAACTGCCATTGTTGTGCTAAGCTTCCTGTATTTGGAGATAACAAAAATTAACTTTTCAAAGGTTCAGTGGTCTGGAAACTGGGAAGTTATTTAAAAGGTTTAGTTCCATGAGTACAGCAACACCCCAAAACGTTAATTATTGGAGACAATCTTTAATGCTTATCATCCAAATAAGAACAGGTCTATTCATTATTTTTTAAACCAGATAGATAATCTAAGCTCTTTCATTTGTGGATTAGTTGGACATTTGTTTTCGCACAATTTTATGGATGATTTGATAGTGCCTTTGAAAGGTGGTGGGGCACCGCTGTATTTACTTCATTTTCTTTTTATCCCTGTAGATTTTTTTCACACAGTCATTAGGAGCACAAAAGTAGCTTCATGGTGAGTTTATCCCTTTCATTTAGTAAGGCATTCCTTAATGGTAAGATAGATTTTTTTTTTATTTCTAAACATAAGGGGCCTGATCCTGCATGGTAATGAGCGCTTTTAGCTCCCTCCGAAGCTGACGGGCAGCAAGTTTGTTCAGCGCGCTGCAGAAGATACCCAGCAGGATGCAAATCTGGGCTCAGAGCGATTTAAAAAGACAGTATATGTTTTGAGTCCCATTCAAACCATATTTCTGCACAAGAAATTTATTTTGACATGACTTAAAGACAAATCAGGCATTCGCCTTCTTTCCTGTGGCATGTGAAACCATAGATTAAATGAACTCAGAAGACACATGGTTTACTGCAGCAAGATAGCCACTGCAGTGCTGGCTCATTCAATCTACCTAGTAAGAAACCATGTTAATTACAGCAAGGAGATGTGGGGGATAAACCTTGCTACTACCCACAAACTTGCCTGAACTTGAAGAAAAGCAATTGTTTTTAGCATCTGAAATAGAGATGTTTGAGATCTTTCCTTTGCTTCAGCATCCAGTACTAAGTTTGGAAAGAATATGTACCTTTCCTGGATGTTTGTTGTTATGATTAGGGCTTTCATACAGTATTTCATAGGAATCTTTAATTGTCAGGTTTTCATAACAGAGGGCATGTAGATTGCAAACAGCTATCTACAAACTCAGACAGCTAGCAGAGAAGCCAAAGTATATCGTTCAAATCCAGGATGAAACTTCTTGCCATGAAACATTAATATGATACAAAGATAGTTGTCTCAGAAAAAAACCCAAATTTTTGCAAGGTACATGTATTAAAAAGATAACCTACCAAAAATGGACTCTAACTTTTCTGAGAAAAACTGAAAGTTTGAAGCTGCACAAAGGACTCGGCGGGGGGGGAGGGGGGGCGGAGATTATTGAGAATTACTTTCTTTACGGACACTCTGAAGTCCGCAAATGTGAAGGAAATGTTTGGTTGAGAACCTACCTGCATTACTGAGAAGCCTTAACACTCTCAGCAGCCATAATACAAATCTGTTCTCAGGTCACTGAATCAGCAGAGCAGAGCTGAAAATTGCCAAGTCAAACATCAGAAGAACAGCTCCAGCTAACATCCAATTTGAGTAGGACAACATTTGTAATCTCTAATACTTTTCTAACTCATCTGATCTACAGAGGCAACGTGGTATAACGTAAACCAAGCAGGACAGAAGTCCACAAAGCAGAGGGAAATGAGTGGACGCAGTGGGTGCAGTTCCCCCCCAGCACTAGAGGTTCTCTGACAAGTGGCCATCGTTCTCCCAGAGGAGGCTCAGCCATGGTCGCCACTCAGCTGAAAACCGTGTCCAGAAAGAATGTGGCGACACAGACCAAGCTCCTGCTCAAGCAGGCAGCTGTCCAGGTGTCCGGCTGCAAAGAGTGCCTGAGCCTGTTGGTTGTTCCAGAGACCAGCGGAGACACCACCCATGTGCGGTGCGACCAAGTGAGCGACCTGCTCAGCCTGGGGCAGGGCTGAAAGAGGCCGTGGAGAGGCTGAGGAGCATCAGGGAGTGTGAGAAAGAGATAGATTGGTGGAGCCACACCCGGCCATCCCTGAGGCAGAGGCAGCTGGTGGAGGCTCCACAAGCAGCAGGGGATCCCCTGCCCTCTTGCTGCCAGGCAGAAGAAGAGGACCAAAGAGTTGAGGGGAAATGGAAGCAGGCCCCTGCTCAGAGAGGCTGGTGAATCCCCTCCCGGCCTCCC
>NW_010532427.1:2779-20677 GCF_000687285.1 Phaethon lepturus | reverse complement strand
TGGAACATCTCCTCCCGCCTACTAAACCTGCATCTGCCGGGCTGCCTTAAATCATTTATAATGCAATAGAACCGTAGTTCCTTAGCAACTAAAGAGGTTCTCTGATAGGAGTGCAAAAGAAAGGGGGAAAAAAAAAAAACCACCAAAAAACCCCCACCAACCTTTTTTCTTCCTTGTAGGATAGCATGAGCTAAATGTAGCGCGGCATGCCTCCTCCCTGATGAGTTTGCAGCCAAGTGCATGACAATTAGTGGCAGAACGAAGCGGGGCCAAGAGGCTGGCCTAAGCGAGTGCGAGCCTCCTGCTTGAAGGAAAGTCCTGCAGCGCTTACAAAAATGCATGTCTTATCGTGCCATCCGAAGGAGAGAGCGAACCGTCAAGGCAGGTTTTGTCTGCTCCAGGAGTGCCCAAGCATGGTCTTTCTGGAGCGGTTTCTTATGCAGCATCATGGTGAAACTAATGTCAAGGGTTGCTTTGGGCTGTAAATGCTGTGAAGGGCAGGGATCTTGGCTCGTGAGAGACCCCAGTCTATGTGCGTTGGGGAAAATTTACTGAGAAGGAAGGGCTACCTTGCTCATATACCAATCCCAGACAAGATTTCATCCTCTTTTCTCTCTCATTCCTTTCTGCTCTGCAGATATTATTCAGTCGTAGCGTTTTCCTTCTGTTGAAGTGAATTTTGCCTTGCAGCATGAGGTCAGCTTTGTTGGCTGTTTGCTGTAGAAAAAGCATTGAGGCTTTCAGCGTATTTGACAATGATAGGAGAGATGTAGGTGGAAGAAATAACATCCTGAAGATCCCAGATCACAATTATTGCTTTAGTATGTGCAGATTTTGCAGTCTGAAACCAGAACTGAGCCTCATGTCTGTTAACCAAACAGAAGCAGTTTTGGCATCCACACTGTAAGAATGAAAACTGTAGGCTTTGTGCAATATGAAGTGCTTTTTGAGGAGCCTAACAGACTCTGGGCAAATTCCACTGGAGTGCAGCGGGAATTAGGGACCTGACTCCCTTGGTCTCCCAGGAACATGCTAGTTGGGCTGAGTTGTGGGTAAAGTCTGGTTCTCTGTTGCAGAGGTGCTGTCTGCTTCCTGTGATAGGTGTGCCACCTGAGCATCGTCGCAGCAGGTTTGAGCCCCTGTGCTACCTTTCCCCTCGTATTTGGGCGCAGGCAGGTGAGCAGTCTTCTGACGTGCGAGTTAAATGGGTCGTGTGCCTGAAGCTGTTCCTGTGCAGATGTAGCAAGCAACGTGTCAAATGCCAGCAGCTGGTGTAACAATTCCAAATAGCTGGTAGGGAGTGCAAACAGTTGGTGTTTGACAGTAGTTACATGTCTGGAGGTCAACAATTAAATCCATTTTTGGGATAGATGGAAGGCTTTAGCCTTTCTGTGTCTTAGTCATGACTTCCATTCCTGACAAAGCTATGCAAGCAGCAGCAGATCTTGGCATGAGGTAAGACTGCAGACCCCTGGTGCATCCTGAAAGCATAGTAATTTTTTTTATTTCATTAACAAGGGTCATCCAAGCAATTAAGTGATAAGGGAGAGTGAGTGTCTGTGCTGCAGTAGGAGTTTACACAGGTGAGTGAAAACCTGCTTGGAAAGGAGTAGAACACTTTAAAGCTGAGTGAAAGGTGGAGGTCCTTCCGAATAAGGTTCATTACGGCTGTTGGATTTTTACCCCAATTCAAATGCTGTTGTAAAAGAGGGAAACAAATTTAAAGATGGTAGGCCTCGCCGCAGATGGAACCATTTTTCTTCAGCAAATAATGACCAATGAGATGCTTCATGAAACAAAAAAATCCTCTTTTGCTTTGGCATGAAGTATAGGTAAAGCCATTTCCTGAACGGTGTATACTCCTTTTAAGCCATTAGAAAGATGATGTTGTGGTTTGAACAGGCTTGTGCAAGTATGTCAGTGACGACTCCTTTAAAAAAACCCCGTATCTAACACACAGGTGTGTGCTTTGATGGTATACGGAAGTGTCCAGAAGTGTATATCCAAGAATTGCTTTATTTATTATCTATATGGAGCTATCGGTGTAGTGAAAGGCAATAGTTCAAGTGCTGTTGAACTTACAGTAACACCATGTGAGTTTAGGATAATAGAGGAATGGTAATGAACTCGTTGAAAACGCAGGGCAGGTCACCACTCACCTGGCACAGAAAATGCCCAGTGGAATCCTGAGTGTCTGTGGAAAGCAGCCTTTTTTCTGCTTCTGACAGGAGATTGCTGTGGAATTGCCAGTGATTTTTCCAGAGTTGATGTAACTCAGAGTATTTTGAATCAGAATCACCTATAGATTTAAGCTTACTAAAACTGGAAGTAGGTTTTTGACACTTGTGTGGATTATTTTTAAAGCTCTTGCATAAAGTCCTGAACATCACAGAAAAAAAATTGCATGTCAGAAATTTAACTTTTCCTGAATATTCTTCTGAGAAACTTGTCAGGTTCTTCAAGGCTGCATTTCTGATGCACGCTATCTTGTCACTTGTATTCAGAGCATAGGTTGGAAGAAGCGATGGAAAGGAGAGTTAGAGAGATGAGGAAGCCTGAGGAGGAACAGCTGGAAAAAGCCAGTCTGTCAAGAAGATCTGTGTGAAACTTGTATTTTCCAACTGGTTTTTGTTGGAAAAGTCACTTCAGCGCTTCAAAACAGACAGCATCCTCCTTATGGAATGGTGGTTGACTTGCTGTTTGGTGATGAATAACATGCCTTTTCCAGTTGCTGTTTTTTTAACCTTTTTCTCCAGCTGCTTGTTTAAAAAGAAAGGCTTCAGTGTACTAATACTTTCACCTTAGAATGTTTGGATTTAAAGGAGCATGGCTGTATTTTTACTGTTGTCTGAAATAGATGCTTGGACTGCCCCCATGAAATCCGTGGTGTTTCTTCAGCACACCAACATGTGAGTTGAATTGCTAGCAATTCTTCAAGTTCTTCCCTTTTCAGAGCTTTGGTCTGGCAAGGTGTGCTTAAAACCAGACTTGATCATGTATTGTGTAGAGGAGAGAATTCTTAAAAATGATCGCATTTTTACAACTGAAAGCTGGCTTGATAAAATTGTGTGGGTTATTCAAAGCTAGCCATAAGGGGAAATAAAAACAAAACAGGCTAGGTGGGACTTGTTTAGCTCTGCTCTCTTCATCCTCTGTTTGGATGAATGAGAAGGAACTGGCTAGCTGGCTAAAAATAGAACGTGGCTTTTTCTGTTGGCAGAAGCCAGTATAGAAATGACCATAAAATCAGGAAAGCGTTAGCTTCTTAAAATGAGTTTCTTCTTAAAAGAGCGAGTGAAAAACCTTCCTTTTATCCTTGTAGTGCTATTTCTGACTGCTGGTTCTCATGCATTCTGCACCGATTGTATTCTGACATGATTTTAATGGTCCCTAGATAAACCTAAGAAACGGTTTCGTACAGCATTTATGGAGTGTGCGTGTGGGCTGAGCATGGAGGAAAATGTTCAAAGTTCTGTTCGCTTTCCCACCATTGCTATTCTCTTTCCTCCTACAACTCCTGCATAGGGAACTTATATACAAGCAATATGACTGATGCGTATACACTCGAAAATTGCACCGAATTCTGACAAATCTCAGCTAACAGGTAAAGAGGCAATAGCTGCTAGTACTTCAGACAATGGTTTTAATTGTGTCGAGAAACAGCTCAAAGGGAGGGACTACTTTTCAATGATGAGATACACTGAGAGTGTTAACTGCCCTTACAACATGCTACTGTATGAAGACTACTTGTTAAATTCATGAATGAGGTGCATTCTCCCCTTCACAATGAGCTGTTTCTTTTGCTGTAAGTACTACTTTAGAGGAGGCAATTGTAAAAACTTGCATTGTAAAAGGACAATGCTAGCCTGTGATTCATCCTTGCGTTGTAAAGCCAGAGCATTCAAACTCTGCTTAACTGCAAGTGCTGGAGGTGCTGCAGCTCCCTCTGAGGAACCTGTTAAGATTGTAAGTTTGTAAGTTTGATAGACTGTTTCTGCTTCTCTGTTAGCTGGAAAGATCTTCTGTAAATCTAACCTAAACCTGCTTTCCTATTGTTTTAGGCTTTTTATTCTGTTTATCCATGCAACTTAGAATGGGGAGGAGGGTGTTACCTTCTCATCAGCAATGACTTTCTGTACTTCTCCAGGTTAATTGTCAGGGTCGTTCTCGGTAAGTTACCTTTTCCTGGCTGTTCCTAGTGCTTTTCTGTGGATTTTCTTCAGTCACATTTTCTGGAGTGTGATGTGTAAAACTGGACACGCTTCCAGTTGGGACCAGACCAAGGTTCAGTGGAGTGGAAGGATCACTCAATGTGTCTTGCATATGGCACTCCTGTTTGCATCACAAGGCAAATGGTTTCTTACAGTAAAGAGAAGTCTTACATTTTTGACTCACGTCCAGTGGGAACCATTATGGTGGTCAGATCTTATATTGCAGACTGCTACTTTACATTCCTTTATGCCTAAACTAACTAGTTCTTAGATGTTCTTATTAAGTGGCATCTCGCCTACTTCTGATGCCTTCCCCTAGTTGTCAAAAGGCCTATTTTATCTTCTCGAGCATGCACCCCTGCTTTAGCTTGCCTTGGTTTTATCAGCTTAAAAGACCCTCTAGCCCATCAACAGTCTTATTTCATTCTGTTTTCCGTCTACTCGTTCATGTACTGTATCCCATAAAAGACACACAAGGTACACCAAGCTACGTTAATGAGATTTTTTTGTTGTTGTTGTTACGAGGCTTTTGTATAGGGCAGTATTAAAAGTTATAGTAAAATTAGGGAAACTGTGTCTTGTTCTTTCTCCTCTAGAGTCACCTTTGGTTTTTATTAACTTTATAGTAGGAGATCGGGTTGTCATGGGCAAGCTGTATCGAACCACAGGTAGGCAACACAGCTCTCATCTTCCCTCCCCCAAGGCCTTCTCTGTTTTTGAGCACTTCCAAGCAGTTTTCTTCTGTTCTTCCTGGAGACTGAAATTGGATTGACTGGTCTGCGATTTCACCACAGTCTTTCCATTTTAAACGTAGGCACTGTCTGCCCTTTTTCATTCACCCATCTTCCACAAGTACTGCAGAAGGAGTTGAATTAAACCCAGCAGCTTGACATCCCCAAACTTTCCAAAGCAGCATGTAATCTAATTTTAGAGCTCTTCCCTCGAGGCAGTTTACAGTGATGATCATCCTTTTTTTGTTTTTATTTTTGAAGTTAATGCTAGAATATGAAATCTGACCTAAAAAGTTGAAGGAGGGAGGCTCGCTGTTAAAACATACTTTGGGAGTTATCAAAGCACCATATCAAATATAATATCCAGTTGTTTAAATCGTGATAATTATCTGAAATGTTATTTGCCTGCCTTTAAAAATCTTACACAATATATTACATTTATTTTTCACTCTATAAGTTAAACACTTTCTTGGCATTTTGTACTGCGTTTTCTTTTTTAGTGTTGAAGGAAATTGAGTCTAAACGAAATATAATTTCAACCTGGATTGAATGTCTATATCTGTGTCAAGACTTGAAAGTGTTTATCCCCTAGTAAGATAACTACTGTAGACTTTTAAAAATCCCTGCCTTGTTGATAAACTTGAAACTTATTTGGGTCTTCAGCCATGTGGTTGAAGTCACCGCTTACGCACTGATGCAAACTCATTCAAGAAAGAAGATGGTAACTTTTGAAGCTGTAAAGGGTTCTTCATCATACAGTGTCAGAAGCTGTAGATCTCTGCTATAATTAAGAGGGAGAAGGTTTTTGAGAGCAGTACGGTTTTTTCTTCATTGTTCCTGTTCAGAATGCAGTGGAAAACAGCAGCATTGTGTCAGCGTAGTATTTCGGCTGCTGGAAGGTGTGCGTGTATGGGGGAAAGCATGAACAGTGGGCTCTGGTCCTG
Source organism: Phaethon lepturus (assembly GCF_000687285.1). Classification (NCBI taxonomy): domain Eukaryota; kingdom Metazoa; phylum Chordata; class Aves; order Phaethontiformes; family Phaethontidae; genus Phaethon; species Phaethon lepturus. Next base: position 14,791 of record NW_010532427.1, on the reverse strand, counting down.
GGAAGCAGATGCTATGTAGATATGACCCCAAATGGCATGCTGCTGGAGAGCTGTAGGATAGGAGAGCCTTCATCCTTTTCTGAACGGCTTTCATGTTGAAACAGGGTAGGATAGCAGAGATGTCTGCTTTGCAGACGCTTTTGGAGGAGAGAGGAAGAGGCATCATGTCTGCCTCCCGCTCTTCAGAGGTGTAGTTGGGACTTCAGCACATAAGATGGTGTCGTCTCAGGGACCCAGTGTTTATGTCAACTGTATTAGCTTTTGATATCGGGTTGGAAGCCTTTTGATATATCAAAGAAAAAAAGCAGGGGCAGGGATGTTCTGAAAGAACAAATTTTCCAGATGAGGCGGAGGAAAGTGCCCAGGACAGTAGGTGACTAGCTAAATGGATGTGCGTTGAGACCTTTTTGTAGAGGAAAATTAGATCGTAATGTCCTGTTCTGGTTTGAATAAAGAAGAGAAGGTCTTTGATTGCTTTAATGCATATAGGCTTGTTTTACATTACATGTTTTAAAAATGCCACATTAATGAATCTATTGAGCCAAAGTGCTACTTAGAATAGCTAAGTAGAGTAGCTACTTACTACTTCCCACATTTTCTGAATTATTGCTAGCTTTGAGTGCGCACAGGGATCATGGTGTCTCTCCCTAGAGCTTGTGTGTTTGTTTGGAAACCTAAACTAAATGCGTTTTCTAACAGGCATATTGGAGATGTGAGAAAATAAGTGGAAGGGGACTATAATGGACTAGAAAAGGGAAGGCGTGAAAAAAAATGTGATCAATCCAAAACTTCAGCAGTAAATGTGGGTGAAAAAAGGATTTAATTCTGGGAGGCTGATAAAACTGACAAAGAATATATTTTAAATTAAAAAAGAGAAAATTGAACTTAAATGCCTAGAAAAGAGCTTGATAAGGATTTTGGCAATGCAGTAGGCTCCCAGCAGACATCATGGCAGACCAGAGGCAGACCGAAATAATTCGGTGAAGGCGTACAGCAGGAGTTTGAAAAAACAGATGCTTGAGTGCATTTTTAAAAACGAAGTAGATAACCATATTGACTGAAAACTTATTTTTGCGCCTAGTTTGTTAGAAAAGCTTTGTGGTAGTTAACTAGGGTAATCTACCTTAGCAGGTTCAAGTTGTAAATGTGGTTAATTCCTATCGTATTGATTCAAAATGCCTGATAATGAATTGAGTGATGCTAAACTGGTTTAAACGCAGTTTTAACAGTTTTAAATTGGAGTTCAGCTGCACTGTTTCTTGCTAGTCTTGTTAAATTCTTGCAAGCGCTGTAATCTTAAGAAGCTCTTGTCTTCCTGTGATCCAAACATAGTATGTAATGACCGACATCAGTGTGCAAAATATTACGTGATACCTTCTTGCTTGAGGAAAATCTGAAATTAATATTAATCAGCTTAAAAGAGCAATGAAGATTGCTCCAGAGATGATTGTGTAAGTTAGGGTTGCTTAGCTTGGCAAGGAAAAGAAGGTGCCTTGATACAGGATCTGAGATTGTGAAAGACATTGTGAGAATTGGGATACGGGGTTAGCTTTTGGTTTGGTGTTTTGTGGTGTGTTGTGGTTTTGGGTTTTTTTGTTTTTTTTTTTTTAATTATCAGTACAGTGAAGGATACCTAATAGGCAAAACAAAAACTACACGGGGATTACTTTGATCCGTGATACATGGCTTTCCATGGCACCGTGAAAGCTGGTCTCTTGTTCTCGGGCACAAGACCAAGATTAGCCAGGCTACTGTGTGTGCAAGGATTATTTTTTCCCCTGAATTATTGGTGGGGTGAGGATAGTCTGGTGGTAAAAATCCACAGTGTTACAGAAGATGGACCGAGCAAAGAATTAGAAGGTCCCTAACATATGGTTTTGCAGTATGTTGTTGATCTTCTCTCTGCCTTCAAGGAAGGGCAGCAAATTTCTCTTTGTTATACTTTGGAGGTTAATTTCTGCTTGAGGTATTCTAACCTGTATATACAGGTAGTTTACCTAAAGCAGCCTTTTGCAGGGAACTTAATATAATTTCATCTTCTCTGCTTTAAGTATCCAAGGTTGCAACCAGCTGACTCCCACTCTCACATATTATACTATTATGGAAGTGTGATGACGTTAATTCACATTTGGGGCAGGTCTAGTTTGAAGCGGGGGAAAAAACTTGTATCACCGTATGTAACTTAGTTTGTTTCTTAGTTCTGCACTGATTCTTACTGTGTGCATCTTTATTTAGAAAGGGAAGGGTATAGCAGAAAGGCTGAAAACTATTTATACATGAGGTTTGAGGAGAGACTTAAGAGGTTGAGATCAAACAAAGCCAAGAATAAATCACATGGAGGAAAGAAACATGTATATAAAGCAAGTCTGCTGGATTTAGTATAGTAAGAACTGTGGTAACAGGATGTACAAATTGCTGGTTTAAGCCAGATAGTCTCCAAACAAGCAAACTTTTATTCTGAGCGTGAGGCATTATCCCGTTTCTTGAGTTTGTAGTCGAAGACTTTCAGTCTAAGCTCTGTCGGGCAGCTTAGTTTACACTTCTGAGAGATTACCTTAATGACTCTAGGAAATAAATAGGGAGCTCAGAATTTGGAGATTCATTTTATTCAGTGTTTGCATATGGTAAAACAAGTTCTGCAGCAAACTTCTTCCTCTTGTTATGACTGCCAGGCTACATAAACAGTGAGTTCAGCAGTTAGTTTGGCTGTTGAGGCTTACCACTTCGCTAGAAGAGAGTTGCCTTGGGGAAGCGTTTTCAAAATCCCAAAGCAGCTGAATATCTAGGTTTTGTGACTGAGAGCCAGTCTGCACCTGGTTTTTGGAAGGCTCCCCTCGATGGACTCCTCTTCTGTATTTATGTATGTTGGGAAGCTAGGGTTTGCTCAGACTGGCTTTTTTTCGTTGTTGCTTTGTTTTTTTCCCCACTGCTTTTTCGTGCTGAAGGAAGAAAAAGCCTGACAAAGATTGGTGCTATGCTGTATATGACCCATCCCATTAGAAACAAGTGATTTTTATTTAGCCTAATGGTAAATTCCGAGTATATCACGGGCATACTGGAGGACTTGGTGCAGATACTTCCAAATTGCAGGTGAAAGGATTGTCTTTGGCAGTTGGTTGAACACAATAGCTGTTTTGGTTATACTTGGTGAGCTTTTGTTTTGTACAGTTGCCCGAAATCTGCACTGAGAGAGAAAATCATTCAAGTTGCTGCTCCCTTAGTGCTTTATTTCTCTTTAAGTGGTATATTTGGTGCCTGTTTAGTCCCCATAATCCTAGTGTAAGTGCTATCACTTCTGACCCTTGCATTTTTGGAAGTATTTGAGCTTTATCCTATTTGTGCCAATGCTTTATGCAAAAGGGTTGAGAATGATGCTTGAGTGACTAATAATTTGGTACTGTGAGAGCTTTTCTGCTTGTTGTCAAACATGACAATAGTCCAAATGCTTTAATTTCTTTCTGTTGTGTTATTTGTTTTCAGATCGGTTATGGTGCAGCTCTCCCCACTTTTTCCCCTGTAACTTTGAGAGGGAGGACAGTGTGTGGTGATGCAGCGTTCCCTTCCTGGCTGTTTGCTTCCAGAAACAAACTGCTTGAAATGGATGGGACAGTTTGCATCTCTCTCCAGTTTTGAGGGTATCGAACCCAATGTGAGACTTAGATATATACAGTATTGATGGTTTGCTTTCGGCTTTAGTTTGTCAAATTTTTAACTGACAGGTTTTTCAACACTTTGCTGCAAGTTCTGTAGTGCTCAGTAGCAACGTATGGTCTCACTTAAGGGTACAAGATAGATTTAAGCAAAGCTGCATGTTTTGGGTCTCAGACTCCCGAAGCTCCTATTTTTAGCAATACAAGGATCAATTTAGTGACCCCAATCTTGAGCCATATGGAGTAAGGAAAAAAAAAAAAGTCTTTTTTGGTTTCTAGAGGGGGAACTAGTTGGGAGAATGGAGCAAAAGCGACAAGGCAGAGGCAAATAGCTTTTAAGGAGCTATAAATAATGGCCAAGGCAGGAACTGTAAAAGGGCATGGATGAATAGAGTACTGCTTAGAGTATTCTCTTTCTCTGCACACCTCCATCTTTTCAAATCTTGCTTTAAGTAGAGACGATAGGGTGTGTGGCTTTTTAGCACGTGGTAAGTGTCCGTGAGTTATACTTGTTTGCCAGTGGCCTACATTCATGTTTTTCAGCTAAGCATTATCACATTCTTTTTTGTTGTCCCTTTATTTATGACTTGTCTAGGCAGCAAATTAACTGCAGAGCTGATTTATCCTTTTAACAGCATCTACCAAATGTTAACCTGGCATTGACTGCCCAGTCAGTACCAGTACGCCTCATGCTGCGTTGCTGCTCTCCTGTTTTGGGGCCTCAGTGTGACAAAAAAAGAAGTGGATTTATAGTTCCCAAAGGGTTTTCCAAATACTAGACTGTCATTCTCTTTTTGCAAACTGAGCCAGAGCTCTTGCCTCTCAAAGATGGAAAATTACTCAATAAAGCTTTCAGTTTGCTTGTGGAAATGTAAACTTGCTCTAAGATGGCCATGAAAACATCACCTCTGGTTTAGGAAACCCCTCAGCAGCAAACTCTTGAAGGCTGATAGAAGATCACTACAGGTTTGTCCTGTTCTTACATTCTTGCCACGACCACTGCTGTTAAAGGCCTGATGCAGGAGAAATTCTTTCAGTGCTTTTGTCTGGTCTCTAGCAAGGTATTTAAAAAATATCTGTTAATGCTGTCATAAAATGACTGCACGATTGAATGTGGTCTTTGGTTCAAGAGCATGTGAAAGACTTAGTGTCAATCATCACGTTAAGTGCCAACAGCTCTTTAGCAGTGCTGTGATACAAAGTAGGTGAAGTACCTTTTTAGCTTGAATTTAGGGAGATGATTCAAATTAAATTTTAACAAAATTGTTTGGGTCACGATTTATGCTCTTCTCAAGCGCCACAAAATGTATAAAATGTAGTTAAACACTTTTAAATATATCTCAGCTGTGGGTCTGGATCCCCTGGTATCTTGAGTAGGCTGGACTTGAGTTCTCCTCATGGTTCAGGCGTACAAGATCTTGGCACTGACTTCCGTGTAATACTTTTCTTTCATATCTCATGAGTTTTATAGTGTAGTCATCTCAAACCCCTGCCTTTCAAGCTTCTAGTTTTTACTCCCATCATGCATAAAGGCGTTGTATCGGTCATGTGGCAGTACTGCTGCTGAGTTCAAAAAATCAGGAGAATTTCACAATTAATGTTTATAGACTGCTTAGTGAACTGTTAGCAGGCTTCACTTCTTTCATTCTTGCAGAAACCTTACAGCAGATACAGATTTAGGGTGGGTGTTTTCCCCCTGTAATTAGTATTGGTAGCATGGTGGTGGTGTTTTGTAAATTTTCTGTTTATACAGAACAAAGGAACGGGTTTCTGTCAGTATTTTGTGTCAGCTCCCTTTTATACTCCCTACTTGAAGAGTCCAAATCTGCTTGGCCCTTAATTGGATTGCTGCTTTTGCTGCAAAAGAAATAGGAGTAGGGAAGACAGGTTGTGTTTAAAGCTGTAAGTCTGACTTAGCTAGAAAATTCAGAAGCTCAAAAATGGACCCCTTTAACCACGACTGACATTTGGGGGGGGTTTGTTGCCCTTCATGTAATTTGTGTGAGGACAAAGTTAGGAGATCTGAGTGGCTCAGTTCCCTGTGATGAGCAGCCTTTGTCTGCAGGAGGGTGATTTCTGCCTGTGAGCTAGGAGGCATGCGGGTGGGTAACCACCAGTTAGGCTTCCATTAATCTTGGCTGATACTGTACTTGAATTTCATCTCATAAATAGCAGTATTGGATGCTGTAGAGGGGCTGCCCTCAGCAGTTTATTTTTGTACTAATAATCTAAGCGGTGTCAGTAGGCCATGTGAGATCAAACGCCTGGTCCAAGGAAGGATCCGATTTATGACGTAACCCTGATGCAGCTGCATGTACTGGCACAAAGCAGTGGCATGGGCAAGGCTATTTCTATTGGCATGTCCTACATATGCATGATAAGTATTGGTAGACAGCTTCATGTGGACGTCTGAGTTGGCAGAGCCTTCCTGTGGTCAAAGGCATGTTTTTAGAGTAATAAGCATGTCAAAACAGGGAGAAGCTGAACTGTGCTGTAGAAATGGCTTGGGGGAAAAAATTACTCAAAATGCAACTTGGAACAAGCATCTCTCAATTTGCAAAGGAGTGTAAATCTGGCAAACAAATTGTGGCATCTCTGTTACTTTTTAATATGTTTCCTTCCTGCCTTTCTCTTCCCTGTAACTGGAATACTATAACGGTGTTCTCCTGGAGGGTAGCCCATCTTTGGGCTGGCTGCTGCTGGGTGTATGTGCAGCATGGCTTGTCTGACCAGGGAGATCAAGACCTGACCTGCAAGAGGTGTGTTGCTCTGAACTTAGCAGTTAGTAGGCAACAATTCTCTCCAGCTACGTAGCTGGACTATGGAAAGTTTATGGATGCATAAACTTTCGAAGTAAGTAAAGCATCCTTCCTTTAACCCCATCTCCTGCAGTGGGGCCGATATTTTACATATTGCTATTAGGCAGGTCTTGCTCTGTTAAAAATTGAACTCTGATTTACATTTAAAAATTTATTGTACCCCAGATGTATTGTACCTTCTGTTATTAGCATTTCTTGTGCATATAGAGAGATATATTTTTTTTTTCCTTTCCGTTCTCAGCCCTGCCTCAGATTGTGTGACCTCGTACATAATCCAACAATTCTGCAAAGGGCATTTCTTTAAAAAGGTCGGTGTATTAAAATGTCCTGTTTCTTCATCACAGATGAGACAGAGCAGCTTGTACTTCTGCAGAATGCATAAAAGGGAAAAAAATGGTTTGCCATTCAGTATATGCTTCCTTTATGCTAAAGGGAAATGTAATTGGTGTCCTTTCAAACACATGCTTGTTGGATCAGGAAAGGTCAAAGCAAAATTGAGGGGTACTTTAAACCTTTAGCTCTCTAATGGCATAGTCTGAGGATTTTAGACAACCAATCTGAACACAAGGTACTTTTTGTTATCCTCCCCAACATTTTACAGTGTTTTCAATAGCTTTAGGGTGCAAATCTGGTGGTCGTAAAGTTTTTTGAGATCTTCAGCCATGCAGGCTTTGGTTACCATGTTACATACGAACACTGGACAAATTTAAATTGCTGTCTACTGTAACTCAGCTTTTCAGTGTTGCGAAGCTAAATTCCTTCCTGCTTATTTTCAGGGAGTGGGTTCCTAGTTGTTAACAATCTTTTTTTTTTTCTGATATACAGGAGCTTTTCTGTTCGTGTGTGGTTTTGCTTTAGAGAAATTCTTGTATATTTCTTGGCTACAACAATAATGTTTCGGTAGTGACCTAAAAAAAGGAATTAAAACTAATAAATGCTGGCTTATTTTTTCTATTTCTTTTTTTTTTAATTTTCTATTTTCTTCTATTCATTTTTTCCTCACTGCATGGATGATTGTAAGTCTCTCATCCCTAAGATGTGCCAGGGAAAAGCATAAATGGAAAGAATGGGGGAATAATGCCTGCTTATTCTGAGGATGATGCAAGCTTAATCTTTGGAAAAACCTTTGAGAAACTAGTCTGCAAATTCTCCATGGAAGGAAATCTCTTGTGATAAATGCTTCTTGGTGCGTTCAAACCAGCTTCCTGACGGCATGCACTCTTTTGAACAACCAGGCATGCAAAAGCAGAGTTTGCTACACAATTACATCGTTTTAGAAAGGCTTGACGTGGCATCCTGCGCTACGCCGGCATCAGGCAAGCAACAGTCCCGGGTCCTTTAGGTGATACGGTTGGGTGCCTGACACCCACAGCCAGTTTGAGTGTTTATTCTGTGTCTGTAGATAAGGGGATTTTTTGCCTTCAGATTAGAATAGTTTTATAGCTCAAGGTCTTACTAGAGGGAGAGTGTGGATAATTAGTGAACCTGATTATCACTTATATGTCTGCTTTGAATCCTTAATCAGTTGACTAGAGAATGAAACTGCCTTAAGTCACTTGACTCTTGCATCAATCCTCCAACACCCGAGCCCTTCAGTTTTTAGTCAACCCAGGGGAATGTTTTCTACTCACGTGTAGCATTCACAAACATGATGACAAGCCTCTTTGGGATTTTCAAGATACTAAGACTGGTTTGTGTTCTGCTGGTGTTGCCCTGAAATGAAATGCGTGTCCTCTGTGAGGAACAACTTGCCCTTTTTTTTTTGGAATGGCTCAAATGGCTTTCTCATCCACATTTATTTAATCGGTGTTAGGTAAGTTGTTGGTCTACATGAAGTGCCGAATGAAGTTACCCAGGCTTGCCTCTTTTTAAAGCACGTGATTGAAATACCACATAGCTAAATATAATTCCGTTTAAGATTTTGTCTTCTGTGCTACTTGGTGGTGTATGTGAGCTACTTCAAAGATGGTTTGGAGTAGTTTTTGACTCAAGTCCTGTAATATTTTCTTTGAACTATGAAGAAATGTGCTTTTTAAGGCACTGAACAAATGCATGGACTTGCTGTTGATCTGAATACCATTAACTGTTTCACAGGCAAGTTAACGTGTGCTTCAGATTGACCAGGTCTGGCTTCATAATGTCTCTGTCTATTGTTTATCTGGAGAGCATTGGTCCGAGCATTATAAGCAAATGAGAGATTTTTCTGTACTTCCTGTAGAAGTGAATGCTTTCATATCATGTCTGCAGTGATACTTAAAAATGTCTGTCCAACCAGGATATCTGAAAAGGAGAGAATCACTTTAATTCATAAACTTACAGGGTGCAGAGGCTTGGAGCTTTCTAGTTTACACTCCTTCCATGCTTTGAAGCAGATGGGCTTAAAACAAAAAGCAGACTTTGATAAGGAAGAAGCTATAAATTGAAGATAGAGCTCGCACTCAGTAGAAAATGAGCTATGATAGGGACTGCAGAACACACTGGAGGGACAAGTTTGTGCAAAAATAGCATCTTTTTACCCCATGTCTGCTCCTCATGTGTCACCTGAATAGTTAGTTTATACATGTAAACCACTGCTGTAGTTATCAGCACTTCTAACTCCTTTGCAGAAGAGTATATGAATTGGCGAGTTAGAGATCCTTAAGAAAGAGAGCAATTAAATGTTGATATGGAGCTTTGCTTATTGTTTTAAAGTGGAATGTATTTCAGTGTTGTTCCATCGTTTTTCCGGCAACTAAGTGAAATGCCAGGTTTCCCAGGTGTTTGTAGGAGACCTAAGTCAGTGTTCCAATTACTTCTTCAGAGTATGCTCTTTATAGTACCAGAGAACTAGAAGAACTTTGTTCTTTACAGCTAAAGAACTAGGCAAAAAGATCTGTGAACTCCTACACTTCAAAATGTGACTATAGCCAGCAGGCTGGCATCAATATGGAGCCAAAATGAGGGAGCAGATACTAATTTCTTGTTCTGACTATTCTTCTTTTGCTGGATATTCCAGACTTGAATCTATTTTCACTTCTACCTTATGGTATCAAACATACAGATACGGGGTTTGCTGCAAAAGTAGAACAACTGTAAGCACTGTCCACAAGTCATGAAATTGTGTGTGAATAGGAGAAATATGTCCAGAGGTTTCTGAACCCAACCAGTTTACATAATGAGAATGTATTTGGAGTGAAAGTAATTTCCTGAAATTGGAAGTACGTAGTTGTAATTGCTATGACACAGCAGCGTCTGTTCTAGCCAGTTGTGTTCCTGTGTACTGTGCTTTGATGTGTTTTTTTTTAGTGAATTATGGTTACTGAGATCAGTTTTTGCACCATAAAAGTGACCGTAAAATGATCGTTGCACTTGAAAGTCATTGCGGTGTGAAGTTAAGCATTGCTTTTTTGTATTCCAAGGAGACTTGATTAAAGGAATCCACGGTGTGAAGGTATGTGGGAGAAGATGAATGGGGGCAGCTTGAGGGCCTCTCAGGCTCTGATCTGAGGGTTTTACATTTGGGGGAGGCAGTTGGACCAGAGGACCTTCAGAAATTCTTTCCAGTCTGAATTCTCTGATTTATTACCCAGAAGCTGATCGCTGTGTCCCTTTCTCCATCCGAGCAGAGAAGTGTCTCTTGGCTATGTGGGGCATATTCCCAGGATGGCCTCACAACAGCAAAGGCTCTGAAACCATTTACTTAAGGACTCTCTGAATTTTACTTCAGCAAACAAATCAGTTTGTCCATAAATCTCTTTGCATGTCAAATGAAGCAAGGTTTTCTAATGCACAGAGAAATGACGAACGTTGGTCTGAATCCAGAAAATGTTAATCCTCATGTCTGTGGACCTGGAGAAAGTAATCCTCTGCTTTCCCTCTCTGTGAAATGAATCTAATGCTACACCATGGGCTCATGCATTTTATATGATGCTCTCTGGGTAATGTTTTCCTCCGTAGCTAGTCATAACCTACCTGGAGCTACCTAAAGCTGCAAGATGAGATTGCAGAAATCCATTTCATGTATTGCTCCAGTTCTCAGTATGCTTATAGATCGTATGGGTTCATGTGGATATCTAATATGGACAGCAAAGTGCTGTTTTTAAAGCTGCTTCTGTAGTTGGCTAAAGAATAGGGCAAAACAGACCAAGAAAAGTAATGCCAATTTTTTAGTTTATGGAACCGGTGCGGTGCATTTAGGAGACTATAGCCAAAGGGTGACGCGACACATAATGTGTACGGGTGCTATGGAAGCTGGTGAGTCAGACTCAGCAAAGAGGGCAGGGAGTGCACTGTAAAACTTACACCCATCTCTTATCGGTGAAGTGATTAAGACCAAACCCATTTCTTAGCAGTAGTATGAAAAAACCATGTGCTCTGGTGATAAAGTGGGAAACCATCAAACCTACCCAGGTGTAGGTGAAAACAGGCAGGGTACTTTAGTGCTTTCCATGGAATTGAGGTATCTTCACCCTTCTCCTCCAGCTGGTGTACTGGCTGTCATTTCTTTGTAGATTTGACTAATTTCTAATACTTTGGTTGAGTAAAGGTGAGCACTGGAAAGAAACTAAACATTAATTAGGCTGCCTTCTTTCCATCCTAAAGGAAGTAAAAATGCAATACTTTGTCAAAGTGATGATGGGGTTTTTCTGCCCTCAAAAAATTTATCACTTAATTAACACCCTTCAGTGAAGAAGAAAAAGGTGTTAATTAGAGTACCAGTTTAAGTAGCAGAGCCCGGATCAAAGCCGGATGATGGGTGCAGTAGGAAAATGACGAGGAGGAAGGCAGTTTCTTATTGAAGTTTTCTTTGATATTCTGATGCACTTATAAGTGAGACTGTTGCCATGTAATAAAGGTGAAAATAAGCTAAAGTGAGGGCAGGGCCAGCTGAGAAGCACTTTGTGGACTGCCCAAGATCATCTGTGCTTTTATGTTTTAATGACGTCTTTACAGCTAGCACTTAGTTTCATCCCCTTTCCTGAAACTGCAGTCTGTCTAGTCATTCCTTGGAGCTCCAGCTTTGAACCCTTGAGTCCTGGTGTCAGGACCAGACTTCCCTTGGAAGGAGGTGGTTGTCTCTGAGACAGTACAGATGCAGCGTTTCAGGAGCATGTGAAGTGTTTGCATCTGGTTATATTATACTCTTCCCTATTGAATCCTCATGCTTGCAGGTTTTTTTTCTTAATTTCACTGCAGAATATCGAGTCACTCTCAAGCATGTGCCAGTGGTGATAAAGCTTCATTTCATTTTACCTGTGCAGAGCCTAGGGTACTCAGAAAAGCAGGAAGATATTTTTTTAATAAAAATTTTAAAAAAATCAGGCTGCAAAATCCAGAATACCAATTAGAAAGAAGGTGTGGAAACAGTTTAATGAAGAGACCTCACTGAAAGCTTCAACCCTAATGCCTGTTTTTGGTGGCAGAACTTCGATACCAAGGGTGATGGCATTTGCTAGAGTAACATATTGATATCTCCCCGGAGCGTTTTGGATAACACTGGTCTATAGAACATATAAAACTTCACTTTGGTAAAGATATTTGGCTTTTTGCTATGCCATTTGGGA
>NW_010532427.1:0-2748 GCF_000687285.1 Phaethon lepturus | reverse complement strand
TGAAGGAATGTATTTACAAAAATGAATTACACTGTGTTAATAAGGAAATTTTTAATGGGTTTATTCAGTCTATAAGTAAGTGGAACTGCAGGCAGAGCTTTCAACAAATGCACAGAAATAAAATCTCCAGAACTGTGCTAAAGGCCCAAGAGCAATGGAGCAGCAGTGTAATAGAGACATATGGTGGGCTAATAGGACAAATGGGAAACCTCAGCCTCTTGCTGTTTACATGATGGTTGTCATTGTAAATATAGACAATCTGTAAAGCATTCAGTCCCTAAGCAGTCTATGTTTTTGTCCCTGTATTGTGGATTCATACTGAAAATCAGGTTTGTTTCTTGCACTAGCTTTGCAAACTCTCTTTTTCGAGCTTTGAACCGTGTTTTCTTTCTTCATAAAAGTGGAATTCACCACAAGATAAAGATAGGATCAGGATAGGAATGTTACCTTGCTTGATGGACACGCGCGCTGCTTTGCTCCCAACTATTAAAATTGCTTTGTTACAGTTACATTCCTAGTGGTTGAAAAATATCCTTGGAAATAGGTTATATTTCCTTCATTGGTGTCACCTTTTGTGAAGACTCCATTTTCAAGATGGTCTCCTCTTGATATTTGATGTTGATGGTCTTGTGCTTGTTTTCGGCTTTAATCTTCATGCTTGATACTTGTAAAACCGAGAGAAATAGCTTGTCCTGCGTTGTTAGGGCTTTTTGCAATACGTGTCTTTCATTTAAACCTGGTTGTTTCTGTCTTTACTGGGTCTGGTTTAACATTTTTTACACCAGCTAGCCCTTACCTACATTTTCTTAAGGCAAAACCTAGCTTTATTTTTTAAACTCCTTTCTTTAGGCCAGGCTTTAACTAGGGAAGATCAATATTCCCCCTGCTTTGTTTCTTCAGTGCCTTTGGCATTGATTTTTTTTTTTTTTGGCAGTCTAGTGTATCTTGTGTTAAGTTTCAGTAACAAAAGGATATTTAAATCAATAGCACAATCATTTCTGCAACTTGAGTATGATTTTTGTCAGGTACTGCTTTCTGTATATTCTTAGACTGATAGATTGCTGCTAGGAGATTTTATGCTAATTGTTGATATCTCTGTCAAGATCCTTTTTTGTGCGTTCATTCTAGCAGGTGAGGAAGTTGGGAAGTTCTTGGGTCATTGTGATGCTGGTTTTAAGCTATTTGAGAATTGTCTTTTGTGTCGCTTTTTCATTTGGGCTCCAGCCAAGGTAGAGCAAGAGCTGCTTTTCAGGAGCAACTTCTTCAGGCTTCAGGAGCTGGTCAAAATTACAGCTAAATATTTGTGTGCCTTTCTAGTAGGTATAAAGTTCTAGCTGTATGCCATATTTACTCCTACAGTTCCATGATCATGTCAGCAAGAGGGATAGGCCTTGTTCCTTTCTCCCACCCGCACCTCTCCCAGAGGTACTCGATCACCTCACTCTTCTCTGGCTTCTGCCAGTGAGGGAAATAGCTGCAGTTGGAAAGGGTGCTGCTGCCACGCAAATTTGGAAGGGGTATTGCTCATATGTAAAGCTGCGATTCATTTATATGCCAAAGCTGGAACGTAGCTTGGCTTGGCCTCCCTTGCTTTAGGCCGACAGGTAGCTCATAAATACTGGCAGAAGAAAAATTAATCTGAAAAGGTGTCTTTCATTGATAAAGCCTCATTAATGAAAACAGTTCGCTCAGGAGTCGTAAAGCGACTTTTACATTCATTTAAACCCACTGTCTTTAGGCTTCTTGTCCACTCTCCTCTTCTGAACTCTAGATTTGTTTAATATGGAGCTTTTCCAGCTTTCTGGCTCTGTGAGTCTGCTGTACGTGTTTGTCTTACTGCATATGGAAATTTTTGGCTGCCCTTTTGAATACCTCTTAGTTTCTCCCCCACTCCCAGTTCAAGACTTTACTTAAAGGCGCAGGAGCAGGCTGTCCCCATGTGCCGTAAGATGAGCTGGTGGGGAAGATGACTGGCCTGGCTGAACAGGGAGCTTTTGCTGGGACTCGGGGGGTGGGGGGGGCGGAGAATTTTTATCATCTTTGGAAGAAGGGGCAGGCAACTCAAGAAGAGTAGAGGGATCTCATTAGGTCCTGCAGAGAGAAAATTAGAAAGGCAAAAGCCCAGCTAGAACTCAAATCTGGCCATGGTCATAAGGGATAACAAAAAACATTTTTAGAAATATATTAACAACAAAGAGCCAAGGAGAATCTCAATCCCTTATTGGAGGAGGGGGGTACATTGCCGCCAAGGGTGAGGAAAAGGATGAGATACTTAATGCCTTCTTTGCCTTGGTCTTAGTCTGAGACCAGGTGTCCTCAGGGTATTCAGCCCCCTGAGCTGGAAGACAGGGATGGAGAGCACAATAAACTCCCCATAATCCAGGAGGAAGCAGTTAACGACCTGCTAAGCCACCTGGACACTCACAAATCTATGGGGCCTGATCGGATCCACCCAAGAGTACTAAGGGAGCTGGCAGAGGAGTTTGCCAAGCCTCTCTCCATCATTTATCAGTGTTTATTAAATTTTAATTTGATAACTAATTTATTAAATTAGTCCTGGCTAACAGGGGAAGTCCCAGATGACTGGAGGCTTTCCCATCTACAAGAAAGGCTGGAAGGAGGGTATGAGGAACTAAAGGCCTGTCAGCCTGACCTCTGTACCAGAAAAGATTATGGAGAAGTTCATCTTGAGGGCACTCACAGGACATGTGCAGGACAACCAAGGGATCGGGACCGGCCAGCATGGGG
>NW_010532426.1:1965-3917 GCF_000687285.1 Phaethon lepturus | reverse complement strand
TCCCTGACGGGCCTGTGCCCTGGGGTGCCCGACCGTGCGGTGGGCACGTCCTCCCCGCACTGGGGCCGGTCAGTGACCTGGAGCCTCCTAAGAGACCGGGGGCCCAGGTAAGAATAGACGGGCCATGAAACGCCGCCCCGTCGACTTCAGCAGGCCTTCAAGGGGTGAGCCGGCCCGCTGCAGCTCAGCTCTTTGGCTGCCTGAAAGGACGTGGCTTTAATTTGAAGGAAGCTTTCAGGTTTCTCCTCTTCGTCATAAAGCTTTATTATCTTATTCACTGTTTGACAGCTATAGGTGTAAGGGGAATAGAACAGAATTCTAGCTCTTAAATGAGGTTACTTTTATTAGAACTGGATTTTTCTTTTTTATTTTGGTGCTGTAAACTGTATAGTGGAAAACTGAGTCTTTGAATTTAAGGGACATAGTAAAGTTCTCCCAAGCCCTGCTTTTTACAACCTTTTGGCTAGCACACCGAGACACTGGGAAACTCAAAATGCCTAATAATTGTCCACAAGATAATGTGTCTGTTAGATGTGCTCTAACTAAAAAGCACCCATGAATAGCTAGTTCTTGTTTGGACATTGTGAAATTTCCAAGTATTAAAGTTGGGATAAACATATTCTACAGGTCTTGTATCTACCACATGTAGAGCAGATGGATCCCACGCTCATGTTTAGGTCATGCACATGTTAGTCTTTGTTCAGCTGGCTGTGAGCCAACCTGCTCTAAGCCGAATTATGTGCTTACGAAATAGGTACTATAATACATAACAATATAGTATGTTCTTGATTCTAAGTCGTCTTTGTGTGATATTCAATACTCGAGTGTCTGGCACTTGAGCACAGATTCAAAAAAGTTGGCTAATAAGCAATATCATTTGGCTGGCCAAATCTGTTTTGGAATGTCACAATTTGCTCCTGATGTTCCTCTTTCCTGGAATCCTTTTCATACTGTGGCTGTGCAGGTTGCTGTTTTAACCAAGTGTTTGTGCCTGTTTTTGCATGTTAGAATGGGCATGTATAAACTTAAGAGCTGTTTGCTTGTCTTTGTAACTGGCTGTGTATCTGGGGGTGCATGCATTTTACTCATGCAGGTGACATGGCTTGACATGCTTTAGTATAGGATCACTGAGTAAAAACCTATATGGTCTGCCCAGTCTAAGAGTTTCGATAGTGCTACTGGTATATGACTTGGTGGTTGGATTATTCCTGTGGGGCATGGGAGACATGGATTGGTGTGTGTTTGAGACTGACAAAAGCACCGAGTCAAGAGGTTTTACTTATTATTGATACTTTAACTGCTAAGTTCTTATGCAAATAGGATATTGCAATAATTTTCACTTTTTTCCCCTAACTGTGGGTTAAAACAGAAATAGAGTGTTGCCATCATGTTCACTTGTTTTCCCCTAAAACTTTTTTACATCTGTTTAATAGAAATACAGTAATTTATATAACCCTTCCAGATGTGTGACATAAGCCATTGAGACTTTTTTTCTTAGATGAAGTCTGATTGGCTTCTTAGTGAAAGAAAGGCCTTCTCTTTGGTGCAAGATGATCTTGTTTGATATGTGTGTAGACTTCCCAGGCTAGGCAAGGGTGGTATTGAGCATGTGCAGATGTGGGCATCAGCTGACTGGCTTTTTGAGGTCACAGTGTTGATTTTTGACCCAGCTACAACAATAAAAGGAGTTGAATTTGGGTATCTTTGAAATGTAGTCTCTAATCCTTGGCTTGTCCCAGCTAATAATTTCTGGTGAAGAAACATACACAGTGGTACAGGTAGAATTGCTTTAATAGCAATTAATTGCTTTTGATTTGCTTCATAAATCCCTGCCCTAAGATATTGTAATACGGAATATTTATCACTTGGCTATTAAATCTAAAATTGGTAAACTCTCCTTCATATCTACCTCCTGTTGTCTTACAAAACTGCTTTGTTTTTTTGGGGGGTAT
>NW_010532426.1:0-1934 GCF_000687285.1 Phaethon lepturus | reverse complement strand
AAGGAGGGGAGGTTGGATTGAGTGCCCCCTCAGTGAGAAAGAGTAGTGATCTGCTGGAGCGTGGGAAGGCTCTGCAGAGGGATCTGGACAGGCTGGATCAATGGGTGGAGGTCAACTGTATGAGGTTGAATAAGGCCAAGTGCCAGGTCGTGCACTTTGGTCACAACAACCCCATGCAACGCTACAGGCTTGGGGAGGAGTCGCTGGAGAGCTGCCTGGCTGAAAAAGAGCTGGGGGTGCTGGTTGACAGCCGGCTGAACATGAGCCAGCAGTATGCCCAAGTGGCCAAGAAGGCCAACAGCATTCTGGCCTGTATCAGAAGTTGTGTGGCCAGCAGGAGTAGGGAAGTGATCATGCCCCTGTACTCGGCACTGGTGAGGCCACACCTTGAATACTGTGTTGAGTTTTGGGCCCCTCACTACAAGAAGGACGTTGAGGTGCTTGAGTGTGTCCAGAGAAGGGCAACGAAGCTGGTGAGGGGTCTGGAGCACAAGTCTTATGAGGAGCGGCTGAGGGAACTGGGGTTGTTTAGTCTGGAGAAGAGGAGGCTGAGGGGAGACGTTATCGCTCTCTACAACTACCTGAAAGGGGGTTGTGGCAAGGTGGATGTTGGTCTCTTCTCCCAGGTAACAAGTGATAGGATGAGAGGAAACAGCCTCTAATTCTGTCAGGGGAGGTTTAGGTTGGATCTTAGGAAAAATTTCTTTACTGAGACTGTGGTCAAGCATTGGAACAGGCTGCCCAGGGAGGTGGTGGAGTCACCATCACTGGAAGTATTTAAAAGATGTGTAAGTGTGGTGCTTAGGGACATGATTTAGTGGTAGACTTGGCAGTGCTTGGTTTATGGTTGGACTTGATGATCTTAAAAGGTCTTTTCTAAACTAAATTATTCTATTCTGTTCTGTTCTCTCTGTGTTGACCTGTTCACATCTCACTCTTCCCGTAATACATCTTCGATATACTTTTATTAGTTAAATAGTAATTTGTGTCAGAATACATAAAACTACACTCACTCCTTTGAATTCTCCGTAATCCACTCTTAGATATATGCTGTAGCCCTTTATGTGTTTGGGATACTTACAGTGGCATATTTCTTTCTGTCACCGGAATTATGTTTCTGATCTCTTGTATGTTTGTCAAATGTGGATGAAATTGGCTGTTAGATTCAGTGAACTCAAATCATTCAGATTGTATTAGTCTAATTTTCATCAGCACGAAAGGATTGAAAATAAGTTCCAGGTTGGACCCTTCCAATCGATGCAACATATTGATCTGTTACACCAGATATGCTAATCTGAAAAATAATTTGATTCCCTGACAAACCTTGGGGTGAAATTGGATTGCTGGTTGACAAAGTTGACATCATTAACATGTACCTCTTTCTCCCTCCCAAGAAATTTCTTGTTTAACAGGAGGAAAACCTCTCTTTAAAACACATTTCATTTGCAGAGGGGAGAAAGAGTCTTTGGGCTAAACAGTTCTAGTGGTTAATTTCAATCAAATGTCGTCTTGAAGCACTGCCTCACTGAATAAACTAGCTTCCCAGAAGAAGTGAATGAGTTGTCCTAGGTTCTCTCTGTTCTTTTACAGAATGATTACTTTTTATTTTTTTTTTTAAGGAGTGATTGTTAATTTTGAAGCACATACCATCTTGGCTTTGTTCAGCAAGTCGAAGGTTTTGGAAGAGTGGGACTCTTAAAAGGGTAAAAGATTCTCTATGGTACTGTGGTGCTTCAGTTTATTGAAAGCTCTTGCATTCACCCTTTGGAGTTAGAGCTTGGTAAAAAGAGGAAATCAACTGAAGGATGGCAGAAATTGTACTTGTTTTCTATGTATACATTGACTGAGCAGGAATTTTTTGAAATCTGCTGCTGGGGGGGGATGTGTAAAAAGCAGTTGCTTGCCACTTCCTCTCCTTGATTCCTCCCTCCCCC
>NW_010532425.1:0-23249 GCF_000687285.1 Phaethon lepturus | reverse complement strand
TATATATATATGTATTTTTCCCTTTTGGGAAGCAGTGCTCTGCAGTTTTCTGTAATATTCTTTCATATCTATTCTAGAATGTTCAGGTTAATTGAAAATTATTACACACATCAAGTATTATGCCGGAGTCCAGTGCATCAGAGCAAGCACCTCCGGGGAACTAACCTTTTGTTAGATCAGAAGAAACACCCTCCAGAGGTGCCCAGAAGTCCAGATGGACTTGGCAACTAAAATTTACATAGCCAAAGTTAAGGGAGATGACCCTAACCCTCACCAGTTAAGGTAATTTGAAGAGACTGCAGATGACACTACATTGGGTTGGTGACTGGTATGCCAGAGGGTAGGGCTTCCTTTTAAAGGGACCTAAAAATCTGAGGAATGAGCTGTGAGTGCAACAGTTCAACAAAGGCAAATGTGAAGTCCAGCACCTGTAACAATACAACTCCATGCACGCGTATAGGTAGGGGACTGTGTGTCTAGAAAGCAGCTATGCTTCGGGGTCCTGGTGGACAAGTTGAACGTGAGTACTCATGTGTGCCCTTGCAGCAGTGAAAGTTGACTGGGCATCGGCAAGACTGCAGCCAGCAGGTCGAGAGAAGTGATTAGTCCACTCTACGTGACAGTCGTGAAGCTCTCTCTGGGGTATTCTGATGAGTGCTGAGCTTCCCAGTTCAAGAGAGATATCAGCTAACTGCAGCAAGTCCAGCAGAGGAACACTGAGTTGGTCCAGGACCTACAGAGAGGCTGAAGGACCTAAGTTTGTTTAGCCTGGAGAAGAGGAGGCTAAAAGAGGACCTAATTTCCTCCACTACCTAAAAGGGCTTTATAGATGGAGCCAGACTATTCTCAAAGAGGCACAGTGAAAGGACGCAATATAACAGTCACGAGTTGCATCAGGAAAACTTCCTGACATGAGGAAAAAATTCCTTCCCCTTCAGCACTGGAACAAGTGTTCACAGAGTTTGTGAGATGTCCATCCCTGGAGGTTTCCAAAATTCAAGTGGACAAGGCCCTGAGCAACTTGATCAGACTTTAGAACTAGCCCTTTTGAGCAAAAGATTGGAAAGGATGAACTATAGAGGTCCCTCCCAACCTAATTTGGTCGTAAGTCTACCTACTTCACATGTTCTCTGTGCATATCAAAAGGCCAAGTTTTAAGTTTTAAGAGTTTTCTGAGCTTGCCAACTTGTTTATTTCATGGAAGCTCTGCCCCTAAATCACACTCCCTATTATTTTATCCTTGGGTTTCTGGCTGCTGCTTCTCAATAGCACTTCTCCTCCAGCCTCCTTGTCAAGGGGTCATTCTCAATGGATAACCCTAGATCTTTTCCAGACAGCACCAGACTGATGTTAATGTAGTCTTTGTCTACTCTACCCAACCTGCAAACAGCAGCAATGATATTTATTTCACACAAAAGCCACGCGGTGAATTTATCAGCAGTAACAGTACTAAAGTCATCATTTTATGGTCTGAGGCATTCCATAGGCACAATCCACTACCTTAGTTAACGCTGAGCTTGCTTATAGAAAAACTTTGAGTATAAACAAATAAAAATATATACTCCTATCAGGCCTTACATTCACTATTCAGACGGATAAACAGGGCGCCTTTCTAGTCCCCATAGCTGAGGAAATTGCTTCCATTTCCAAGGCCTGCATTATCTGATAAAACTATAGTGCCCTCCTGCATTGTAGTGCCCCGCTGTAATAAATGAGTCCTACCAAAATGAAAAAAAATCCATAGAAAGGTGGAATTTGTCTTCTGTGTTGAAGTAAATGCAAAAAATAATTGGAGTAAAGATAGGCTTCAGAAAAAATATCATCTGTGGTCATAAACAATAGCACACAAGACGCTATTATGATTATTCTTTCTGCTGTTTCTATGAGCATTTATCTAAGAATATACTATAGAGTTTAGAAGGACTCTAAAGCAATCAACATGAACATGCAAATTTAAGTTATGCCCTGATTTAGACAGAAAAGCTAATTTCCATCCATACTTACTGTCTACTGTAACACAACTGGCTGGAGCCTTAAATGCAGAACATTTGTTGATGCTCAAGTATCCAGGAGTAATAACTGAAGCTGAGGGTCGTAAATTTAAAGTGGTGTAGCCTTCCTCATCCTCCATTTCCTCACACTTCTTTCCTGCAACAAAGTACTTTGGGAGTAGGGGCACACTGCAGTGAGACCAGTGCCGGCACGATGAGAATAGTTCATGTTTTGGCATTTCCAGTGAAACCGCGGAGGAAACTGGCTCTGTTCTGATTACTGTGTCATAGTAAAAGTGTAACATACTGAAAGCGCATTAAGGAGTTAAAGTGGCACTGTCAAAAATGTGTATTGAAACAAGGATCTAAAACAATTAAGGTCAATTTCTCAATATATATCTACTTTTTGGAAGGTTATTGATTAGATGATTAGTTTAACTTTAGAAAGGTATTGATTAGGTGATTAGTTTAACTTTTATATAGATTTCTTTAGCCTAATAACTGTGTGATTATGTTTAACGGCCTGCTCTCATAGTCCTTAGGCTGTATTTGCCTCAATGCTAACATTGTAACTATGTGTGAACAGTTAATCATGAGGAAAGCAGGCTGCATGAAAGTTAAAACAAAGAAGAGTTAAGAGCAAGGACTGAGAGATTAAAGAGAACAGAGAAGATGTCTTAACCTTGAGCATAGAGACAAACTGTCAGGAGCGCTCAAACAAGGATGATAAGAAGGAACCGCTTGGTTGGACAACAGAAGGGGCCAAGGATAAGAAACTATCAATCCAAGGAGAAGAAACTATCCTCAAGAGACCCGTGACCATAAGAGAGAGAACGGAGTAGGGGGCTAACTCCCCAAACGACCACCGATGACCACCCGAGATCCCCGCGAGTGCGTAGTGTAGTTTTGCAACGCCAGCATTATGTAAATGTAGTAGATAAGCAAGGAGGCGGTGATTTCTTGGAAAATGTATGAATATCCATGTCTTCAAGGTATATAATGGATAAACTTTTGCTTCAGCACACGCATGTTAGGAGGAGATATCCCCCATCCGTCCAGCACTGCAATAAAGATGTCTGCTAAATAACACTTTGATGTTATTGAGTTTAAATTTCTTTAACTTCTGTGAATCAGTATTTTTTTCCTGAATGTGAACATGGGGAGTCTTGGTTCCTGTCTGGAACCTAAGACTGTTTCATTTAACTGTCCATCTGATCTGAGCCCATAAATACAGCAAAGTCAGGATCTTCTACCTCCTTAAAATAAGATGCTCTAGAAATAGTTGCTATTTTGAGTTAAGGTGTGAAAGATACCTGTTCGTGTATCAGGGCACAAATACAACACAACAGCTGCACGGAAAGCAACAGGCTGCATTTCAATACACTGTTATGAAATAAGTGAAAAATTAAATTATTTTACAAAAAAAATCACTGAAATAAATGCTAGAAGGGGAAAAGCTGAGCTGGAAGGATGGTGGGGCCAGGAGCTTGGCATGATTCACGTGACTGCTCAGCCTGTGTCAGAGGACAACCAGACTACACTGAGGACCTCTTTGCTGTTGCACTGTACACAGAAGTCACCGCGCAGAAATGTTTATCCGTCCTCGTTCTCCATCTCTATCTCTCCGCAGTGCCTTAGTCCAGTGCTGAGCTGTGGTTCTTAGACATCTTCAGTGACCAACTCTCCTTCACAGAGCACTTGCCCAGATGTGATGAGTCACGTCATGGTGACAGGGTGACTCAGAAGGAAACTGCAGGACAGGAATTTCCATGGTAGCTGTTCCTGCTCCTGTGTGTAAAGTTCAGAGTCTCCCATTTTCAAAATAATACCAACAGACTGGAAATACACTGTGATGACTGGGCTATTCTTCTTGCCTTGCTGTGCAGATGGTAGATTTTTTTCAGAGCAGAAATATCTCTGACTGCATGTGTTTCTTGCATACATCCTACCTGTATGCAAAGGTACGAAATAATGAAAAAGTTGGGAGTAAAGGGTGCTTACAGTCAGTTTTCTTACGCAGAGAGGCACACAAGAAGCAGCAGTCACTGTGTATCCATGTGTATTCCTGGCATATCCATAACATCTTCATAAAAACCTCATGCTAAATATGGTGCAAAAATACTTGTCTATTGGGCCTGAAAACTGTATGTGGGCACCTCAGTGTAAAAAGGATTTTTCTGCAGATAACTGGGAGTCAAGTGTATCTATGTTACTGAATTTTGTTGCAAGTTTTCGTGACAGTAACCCCTTCAGTCTTAGCAACAACTTCTCAAGCATATAATGAATGGACTTTGGGGAAACTTTTCTGCAACCTGATTTTACTTCCGGAGAGAAAACAGGAGGTAAAGTAATTTTCTTGTATTATTTTGGTAGCTCTGAGTTCAAGAAGCAGTGTTACTTATGTCACTTTTTATTTTTTGAGGCACCTTTCAAAACAGATCCTGCTACAAGAGCAGAAGTAACGAAAGCGGTAAGATGGGG
This sequence comes from Phaethon lepturus, assembly GCF_000687285.1. Classification (NCBI taxonomy): domain Eukaryota; kingdom Metazoa; phylum Chordata; class Aves; order Phaethontiformes; family Phaethontidae; genus Phaethon; species Phaethon lepturus. Next base: position 18,777 of record NW_010532425.1, on the reverse strand, counting down.
CTTCATCATCACACTCTCTGTTCTTGTAAGGATCCAGGGTGAGCAAAATTTCTGGTTTCTTCAGACTAAAATGAAAAGAAAGGTAAACTAAGGCAGGAAGTTTGGGTCTGCATTTGAACACAGCCCATGTATGAATATTGTCAGCAGGCTGGGCAAAACAGCTGTGTTTATTCACCAGAATGTGACCTTGCGAATTGCATTAGTCTGCGACTGAGGGGAGAGCGCAGGAGAGACAGACATAAGAAACACACTGTGGTATGGAACTGTGATTCAAAAATGCCGTCTCAGACAATACATGATAAGGAAAAGCTCCTTTCAATGGGAAAGGGAATGCAGTCAGGCAGCGCATCCTTAAGCACCACCAGCGTATGTCCTTTGCCTGTTTCAACCTTGCTGGATGCAGTTGTTCCGTGCAGCACTCCAAAGGTAGGACACTGTCTCCTGTCTTTCTTCTCTGGGGTGATTTTTTCTTTTTCTGTTGTTTGTTTGTTTGTTTTTGGTTTTTTGGTGCTTCAGTCATTGTTTTTTGAGGAGAGGAAGCTAGCTCTTTCTTTTTCAGTAGCATGGCGCACTGTAAAACTGTACTCTAACCCCACCTGCCTTTACAGTTACAAATACACCAGAGAACCAGAGACTGCTTTTGGGCTAGCAGTAAATTGACCCAAAATATCAAAGCCACAGTGAGATATGAGGTAGCTTTGTGGCTGCCTGTCAGCATAGGGAGCTGTCAATCTCAGCTCATGTTTGTCTTCAACAAACTGCAGAAACACCTAGGATTTGCCCATTTGCTCTTAATTGACTCATTAATGAAAAAGCATCCTGGAAACATCTTTCCTGTTTCCTCACAGTCACTCTAACGTAAGAGAAAACAAGATCAGATTTCCCCCCCCCCTTTTTTTTTTTTAATTTTTCTGACAAATTACAGCAAATCCCTTCATTATCAAGGAAGGATGCACCATGAATACTGTTCAAGATACCTTTCACATGGTATTTCTTATATCAGTGTAGCTGGTATGAATGCTGAGAGGCACTCTGGGAAGTCACCAGGGCTGTGTCTGCAGTGCAGGACAGAAGTACTCTGCATTTTCACCCCCAAAGTCAGGAACAGGAGAGAAACTGAGAGGAGCAGCTAGGAGAGGGTACGTTAAGAGATGCGAGTGCTGAGTGCAAACAGTAAAGAGGAAGAGAAACCCACTAAGGTTTCTGGAGCGTGAAATTGGTATTTTAAAATAGCACCGGAAATGTTCATGTTGGTGATCAGAAACCGCTGTGTGGTGCTGAGATCAGTGAGACACTAGAACAGCGTCTTGAAGGGATTGACTAATGCTTTAGCAGCCCAGCTGCTACACCAGTGGTAAAGGAACCACAGTAAATAATTTGGGATGCAATCCAGAAGGAAAAGTCTCCAGAGGGGACCAAGCTAGGAATTTGTGTACTTTTTGCTCAAATCAAAACACTGTTATGGTACCTAGGTTTCTTATTTGCACCTGATTGTCATTGTTCTACGCAGATGCGGAGGGAGACATTTTGTTCATCAACACTGCTTGGGGTATTTTCATTTTGGTTGGGTTTGTAGACCCTTGCTCAGCACATTAAGTTAGTAGTATTGCATCCCAGGACATATCTTAAAAATACATGAAAGGAGGTTCTGTTCATGCCTCTGACTGAACCCTAGCACAATTCCTGTAGTAGAGTTAACAACAAAATTAAAGTGTCACTTTTTATCATATATTTCCATAGCGTATCTTTCTCATATCGGTTTTCAGGCTTTTTTCCTAAAAATGTGAACTTCAGCTCTGGATCACAGTGGAATTGTTGCAGATGGGAGGTAGTGGGCCCAACCTGTTTGCCACGACACAAAGCTTTTCCCTTCCCTTCAGATCCAGCATTATCAAAGAGGAATTCACTCCATCATTAGTCAGTACGACAGGAATCTAGATGCAGTTTTTAGGAGACCAGACTATGGCAGCCAGAGCAAGCAGTGAATCTCCTCCTCTACCCCTTTCTAGCTCCCCTCCATGTTGCTCATTTCTAGCCTCACCATGTCAAGAAGAGGACAAAGATGCTGCGGCAAGGGGAAGTATCTGGTTTGCCTGATTGCCTGTTCTCAGCTGAAGCAGAAATTGCACCTGAAGGAGATGTCAGTCTGATGTTATTCAATGGCTTCAGGCCCCCAGCAAACAAATACATTAGTACTTACATAAAACTTCCAGGGTCACCAGAGCCATCAGCAATGCCAGGCACAGCATGAACAAAATCAGGACTATTGGCCAGCAAGAGCGGGAAAAAGTGGGAGGCCTTGGGATGAATTCAGTCATGAAATGGAGGTTTGATACTAAGGGAAGGGTGGACATATTAGCCTCATTAAATTGTAGCCATCTTTGTGGTGCACTGGTCAATAAATAATTGCTTTTACTTCACCGTTGTATATTCTTGCTGCAGAGTCTCTGCACACAGCAAAAGATGCCCAAACAAAGTAAGACAGTGGGAGATCGTAACAGCTCAGTGGAGAATGTGGACAGCCTTGGTCCTTTCAAAGGCCATAGGCTGTGACAAGAAAGATATTGAGAAATCAAGACATTGCTGCTTGCTCAAAGCTGAAAACAAATGCACTGTATGGTTGTGGGAGTTTGTGATGTGTGGCATATCTCTGTGGTAATCTGGTTAATCTGAGTGCTACAGGAAACTTCTCTGGTACTTCATGGTAGTTTGAGATTTCTAGCTAGGAATTCATGGAGAATTTTTCTGTAATAAGGGTTACAGCTTATATATATAATATGAGTGCTCAATGAGGAAAAAAAGGAACAATCTTTTCCTGAGCAAAGGAAATGTTAAGCATGTGAGTCATCCAAAAGAGACCCTGTTTACAGGAGCTGGAAGATTTCATGGGTTAAGGAAGGAAAAAAAGCATTCAGTTTGTCAGGGAAGCACTAAATCTAAGGCAAATACTAAAGTTGCCACTATATGAACTTTGTGGAGAGCTGCAACCAGCTCAACTTAATCCAATAAAGGCAGTAGAATTGGAATGTGGAGAGGAAATTTCTAGTCTAGAAAAAGGAAAGGGGTATTTAAAATTGTGGAGTGAATTGCTGAAGGAGTAGGAATTGAAATTTAGGGTGTCAGGCTGAAGCAACCGGAATGGAAACTATGCAGTGTGCTTCACCTACAAGTAACCTGTGGCCAGCTTCTGTGCTGAAGCAATCCTGGGCAGAATGTTGTACAAGACCTCTCTCTACAGAAACTGAAGTTGATGAATGTTCAGGTGAAAGAAGATTAAGCAATGGATGTTGTCTTGAACTGGGACACAGATCACTGCTGGCTTATATCCAACCTCCTATTCACCATAAACCCCAGGTCCTTTCCAGCCTCCACAGCCAACCCGCTCCCAGTCTATACCACTGCCTGGAATTAGTCCAGCCTCAGTGCACAACAACTTGTGGAACTTCATGGGGTTTCTGTTCACCCAGTCCTCAAATTTCTCAAGGTTCCTGTTCTGAAGCTCTACCACTTGGTAGCATCAGTCATTTTCCCTAGTTTAGTATCATTATAAATTTGCTGAACACACACTTTGTGTCATTTTTCAAGTCGTTGATGATCTTAAACAATATGGTCTCAGTATCAAACTTCTGAGGGTTCCCTGAGGGACTCTACCACCAAACAGAGGTTCAGCCATTAGTTACTCCCCTTTGAGCCTGGTAGTCCAGCCAGTTTTCAATCAATCTAACAGTCCACCATCCAGCCCCTAACTTCCTCAGTTTAAAATAACAAAAATATAAGAGAAACTGACAAAAGCCTTGCTAAATCTGCCATTCTCCTTGCACCCGCATTTCATCACAGAATGCAACCCCAGCCTAAGGAAGTGCTCTAACTGCTTGGTATTGCATAAAAGAGAAATACCCAGGCCCTTCACAAAGAGAAAGAACATCTTCCTTCTGCATTATTTTCTGAAGTCTGATCTCACAAGCATATGACAGATATGCACTCAGAGGTAAAGCCTGCACGGGAGAATCACATACCTTGTAGCTCCTACCGAGACTTAAGGATGCATTGACTGCTGGGACATATGGATATTTTTAAGGTCAAAGTGCTTCTGTACATGCTCTGAAGCTGCGTAGTAGGTGCCTGGAGAACTTCAGCAATAGAAATTTGACTCCCTAAGGTAGGCTGCTAAATAGATTCATATGAATTGGAGCTGAAGGGCAAAAATAAATTTTTTCCTAGCCCTACAAAGTCACAGCCCCAAGCTGAAGACTGAAAGCATTATAGCCCATGCTTCCTGTAGCTTTTAGATGAGAAGAGACAAAGATTTTGTGGTTTGAAAGTGAGATTTCATAAACAAAGTGTTTTCTGGGCAGCAATATAAATCAAGACCAAGCAGTAGTTTTAGCTTTGGCTGTTTTAATTAAAGTATTGCCTCAAGAGTTTCTTTAGGTAATGGTGCCCTGTACTATACTTTGTAACCTCCAACTGCTTCCGCTACATCTAGCACAGCTGAAGGGTTGGGTTCCTGGGGCTGGGTCCTTCTTTCTGTACAGTACTCCCATTGTCCTAGAATGGATGTATTTATTCATTGTGATTGTTTCAGTTTGATGTTTGTGACATAATGCACAGACTGTGCTATGCCCTCTCAGAACGGTGTTTTTTCGTTGCAAAATATGTGTTGTCTACCCTGGGACATAGAAGCAGGACATCTGGAGTCATATGAGGATACTGGTGTCATTGGACATTAAAGGAAAAGAAGCCTAGAGCTTAACACAAAGACAGTTCAGATTTTTTGTTCTTTTTTTAGCCCCTTTGGTAATGCTCAAAAACATAACAATGTTCAAAAACATAACATGTTAAAAAAACCCCATAACGTATGTTCAAAATGTTCAAAAAGCATAACAGCATTTGAAACCACTGCTCTTTCATACAGAATTCCCCAGAGAATTCCTTCTGAATCATAGGCAAGTTGTCATCTTGTTTGTAAACCGCTGCTCCAGAGCCTGACCCTACAAACAGCTAGCACTTTCTATGTTCTTCGTTCACATGAGTTGCACCACTCAAATCTAGAGCTCACCTTTACAATTTAACACAAATTAAGCAAAATTAATTTAAAACTATTATTTAAAATATAGTAATTAAAATGCATTCAGCCCTTTAACAGATATAGCCATTTCAAAGACCAGTGCCTTAATTCAGGCTGGAACTTCAGAAGTGAAATAAAATGCGTCAGTTAAAGCTAATTCGCTTCTAAACTTGAGTGCAAATACATGGAGGAATTAAATGGAAGTGAAACACTTTGAAAAATAGTTCAAGTTAACTTTTTTTGAGGTTTAGACAATTAGGACGATTTGTGGAGCTTAGGATAACTCTCTGTAATATGCTTTTCTGTGAAATAATGAGATCACTATTTCAGGTATACCTTCCAAACTCCAAAAAGTTCAGGCAGAAGTGACAGCAACAAAAACCAGGATACATTTACAACTAGTATAACTTTTCCGATAGTAACAAAACTAACAAAGGCCCTTTGGGCATATAATAAAAAGTATTTCCCTTCCCATCTACTTTAGCAAGGATAAATCATAAAAACTTCATAGATACTACACCTTTTTCCTTAGTATCTTCAGGCTCTGTAATATTATCCAGTTCATGGTTGTTTTCAAATTTCAAATTAGCATATGTTACTTCTTCTGTCATAGCTGGTAAAATGAAAAGCGTCAGAACAAAAAGGTAGAAAAAGATCTAGCATTTGCAGCTGGTAAACTAGGAAGAAAATCTGCTGCTTTGTGGGGTTTCCTTATATTGGCAGACACAAATGAGGCAGCAGAAACATCGAGATACAGCTGAGCTTCCTCAATCACAGTACTGCCAAGAAAATGTTTGTGTCTCACTCGTTACTATATTCTCTTTCTTCCTCTTTACTTCATTTCTACCCTCCCTGGTTAACATATCTTTCTTTCTGCCATTGTCGAAGAAAACACAACCACTTTTGTAGAACTCTTCTCTTTTCATTAGAGCTCTTCTTCTTTTGGATATACAATATTTGATTCCTGATTACATCAGGTTCAGGTTTGAAACACAGAACTGAATAAACTGTTGTACAGTTTTGAGGCTGTCTTTTGGTTTGGCCAGCTGTGTTCAGCAGCAGATTTGTGATCACACGTTAGTTTCTGTTTCCTATTGGCATGTGCTGAAAGCAAACCAGAAGATGGAGTTGCATCTTAAAGCTGGCAAATTGTGCTTTCATCCAAAAGAAGTAAGTGCTTGTGCTCAAGGTTGGTACCTAATCTAGGATATGTCAGGGTGTTGGCTCTTGCCTTCCAATGCCACCTTCCCAAAGGGATTGCATGGCCTGGGAGCTCTAAGTCACCAAACTAGAAGGACCTCTTGACAAAGGCTACATCTTAGAAGCTATTTTCTTCCACTCAGTTGTCTGGCATTAATGGTTTATTTCCGTTTCTGGAATAATTTTCTTTATTCATCATTTCTTCCCCAGATCTATGGCATGAGGAAAAGCATACACTAACACTCAGATTTTGAGACTGCACAGTAAAGTGAGTCTTCAAGAAAATACATGTCATATATCTCCCTCGCAGAGATGGACACAGCTGTAGAAACTACCTTTCTCTGAGGTGAACAAAAAATCCTACAGAGGAAAAGACATTATAGGGAGCCCTGGTTAGCCAAGGCGGGAGTACATGTTTCATTGCCTGAGAAATTGGCCCCCTGCTCTACTGCTGTGTGCCTCCCTTGCATCTACCAGTCATTGCATTTCTATGCAGAACCACAGCTCTCTGTTATCCCGGCAGGGCAGTGCTTTGCTGGACTATTGTTATTATCCAAAGAATTGTCTAGGGCAAGTTTTGTAACATGCAACAAACTTTGTAAATGACATAACTGAAACCGTGAGACAGGATCTTCTAGAACAAGAGCAAAATATGCAGTTGATGCTGAAATATCAGTGATTCTACCTGAAGTAGCAAGGCAGACAGACACACCCCTTAATGAAAACAGAAGCAGGAGAACAGGTAATCCGAGAAGTTTTATGCCCCTCTTCATGATGTTTTTTAACACTTCCACAGTTGTGAAACCTTAAATGTACATGACAAAAGCAGGATGCCTGGAGCTTCCGGTACCATTTTTGCCATTTAGCAAAAATGATGAACAGAACAGAAATAGACTATGCACACACATTGCCATCTAAGTGATTAGCGTGAGGTTTACAGACACTATTCTACTCTGTGTTAGGAGTGTAAAAGCATTCTAAAAATGAGCAGGAGGTTAAACTAATCCTCCTTTGTACTTCTGGACCTGCATAACTGAGACTTAGGCTTTCATTTTTTGTTTCACTGAGAAAATTAACCAAACATTATTCTTTATGTCAATGCTAAAATAAAAAAGACTAGTCTAAATTAAGAAAAGAAATTTAGGTTGTTAAAATACTGAACCATCTATATAGATGGAACATTAAAAAAAAATACATTTAATACGAAATACCAAAAAAACAGCCAAGGTTTCCAGAAACCAAATTCTACTAAAAATCAACCTGACCTGTTTTTTTGGGGAGGTGGGAGGGGTGTTTTGGGTTTTTTGTCGTTCCCCCGCCGCAACAGGTGTGCTTATTTAGGGAAGTGTTATTGGTAAAACATGTTTATTTGTAAATACTTGTGGTTTAACCCCAGCCAGCAGCTAAGCACCACACAGCTGCTTGCTCATGGCCTCCTCCAGTGGGATGGAGGAGAGAACTAGAAGGATAAAAGTAAGAAAACTCATGGGTTGAGATAAAGACAGTTTAATAGGGAAAGCAAAAGCCGTGCACGCAAGCAAAGCAAAACAAGGAATTAATTCAGCACTTCCCATCAGCAGGCAGGTGTTCAGCCATCTCCATGAAAACAGGGCTCCATCACACATAACAGTTACTTGGGAAGACAAATGCCATAGCTCTGAACATCCCTGCACCTCCTTCTTCCCCCAGCTTTATATGCTGAGGATGATGTCCTATGGTATGGAATATCCCTTTGGCCAGTTTGGGTCAGCTGTCCTGGCTGTGTCCACTCCCAACTTTTTGTGCACCCCGAGCCTACTTGTTGGCGGGACGGTGTGAGGAGCAGCAAAGGCCTTGACTCTGTGTAAGCTCTGCTCAGCAATAACGAAAACATCCTGGTGTTATCAACCCTGTTTTCAACACAAATCCAAAGCATAGCCCCATACTAACTACTATGAAGAAAACTAACTCTATCCCAGACAAAACCAGCACAATACCTAAAACGATCCATCAGCTTTGTGTACCAAAATAAATGTGGAGCTTTTGAAAGTTCCAATCTATCTCCTCTCCTAGGCACCAAGTTAAAGAATTTCAACTTTCAGAGGATCTTCATTGACTTAAAGGAAACAAGCCAGCACTCAGCACCTCTGAACACCATCATGTTTTTATGTAGGCATTAAGAAAAATAAGCATATGTATAATTATATCCTTTTTATTTAGTTATTACATATTATAATTTAATATTTGACTGTTGCTCCAGACAATCAGAAATTATAGCTATTTAAGAGAATCCATACATAAGGTCTAAAATGAAGAAAGTACGATAAGGCTTTAACAGAAAAACTATATAATCATTCTATTGTAGTATGACTACTGAGAAATGCTGTCTCTTCTCCATTTCCTAACTGACCCTTGTAAAGAGTGGGGAAACTTCTGACTGTTTGAAGTATTAAGAAATGACATAAATGTGAGAATTTCAACATCTGTTTGAACTAGTTAGCTGACTGAAACAAAATTCTGGGCTTAGAGGAAGAAGCTCTTGCTCTTTATTGAGTTGATACATAATTTGTTGTGCTGCATCTCAAAATGTGTTGTGAAGATCTGGAAGTCTACAAACATCGTTTGCTAGTTGATAGTGCTGAAGGTAAATAGGAGAAAGATTTCTTGACTGAATGTAAAATACAGAGTATTTCTAATTTGTTTTAAGCGAATATGGCTACAGTTCATTCTCCTGAAATTCTTAAGGAACAGAAAAATCAAAATGGGGTGAAATTCAATAATGCAAATGGCAAGGCCACATATATGGAAATTGGTAGTCAGAACTTTCTGAATCAGAAAGTTTTCAAAAAGAGATGGACCTGAGTATAATAATATTTCCTATGAAGGTGAGTAAGAACTAGGAATATACTGTGGCTGTGAAGATCTCATACCAGTTCCATCAGAGGAAGTATCTAGATCAAAGGTAGTGAAATTTAAGTGCTGGTACATAAAGCAGTAGTGACACCACATACAGAATACTCTGCAGCATTGTTCTGATCACCAGACTTTAAGAAGGATATGATCTATATGGAACAGGTGAAGAGAAGAGCTGTCTGTAAAAAAAAGTCAGATATAGTTTCACTCACACTTCAGGAGACTAAATGATCTCGGATTGTTTATCCTTACTAGTTAAAGACAAGGTTATTGTAGGAGAGTGCTGAAGAATGTCTACCCAAAGGTAAAGGACTATAACCTAGTTTATGAATATTTTAAAGCTGTAAATTAGAAGAAAAATGTCTTACACAGAATAAGTGAAATTTTGTAATAGCTCTCAGATAGGAGTATCCATTATAATTCAACCGACCATGTAAGCTGATCTTACACTTTCATCTTCCCCTTTGGAAAAATATGCCTGTCCCAAAATTCAGGTTGATAGTCATACATAAGGTTCATAAATTGCTATTGTACTCATAAAAACCCATGCAAAGTCAGATCCATGGAAGGATCCATGTAAGGTTCTTTTTTTTTAAACTAAACAACAAACTCACTATTACAAAAGTAAAAACAAGCAAACAAGTGAACCAAAAGAATCCTCAAACCCCAAAAACCGATAGAAGAATTAGCTGCATCTCTAAATCTCACAGCTGCTCATCTAGGCATGTAATACACCACAACTGAGGCAACATGTGCCTTCAGAAGAGCTAAGGAAGTGAAATAAATGTATCAGACCTGCTGGAATATATTCAGGCCAGCAAGCTAGGGTGAAGAAGATCAACTAGCTGACTGTGCACGAGTGCTTCTAAAACTCAAAAGAACAGAAAATTTCATTAGCACAAAGCAGAAAGCCGTGAGCTTGGAAGACTGATAGCTAAAAGGACTGCTTGGAACAATGTTTGTATGTTGGAAATGACTGTGAAAGCTGGTCACAGGATGTATATGGACCATTTACATCCTGTGAGCATGATAAACTTTGGGAAATATGTTCCTAACAGAAGAAACAGAGACAAGCTGGTGCTCAGTCTCTGCTTCATCTGGAATCCCCTTATGGTTAAAGCATGTCTGGTCAGAAAAGACAAACCAAAACTAGAGTGCAGAAAAAGGCTGTGCTGATGACTGGAATGTGAGGCCTCTCTTACAGGAGAAAGATTGAAAAACTTGTCTCATTTAGTTTGACAGAATGCTGTCTGGAAAGGGAAATGGTTGGCCTCATATAGATAAAGAGGGGCTAAACATCGGTGGGAAATTAGTTGTTTAGAGCTGTGTGATCTGACGTCTTCTACAAAGGCAGTGACTGCAGCTGGAGGAGCAGGAGCAGGTGCCCTCAGCTCTTCTGCTTCACACTCCCCATAAGGGAACCACAATGTGACATGAGCAATTTATTAAAGAGAGCTACCATTATTTCTGGTTTATTCTATCGCATGGGAAAGAACCAATGGTAGAAAGAGAGAATTTCAGTCCTTTCTGCTAAGGCTGGCCCTGTACTTTTGAACATGGCTGAATACCAAGAATATGTTTCATGCTGCTCTTCAGTTCAAGCGGACAGCTCAGCTAGCGCCAGACCCTGGTGCAAATTATGAAATCACATTATGACTTTCCAAGGTTCTAAAAGCTTGAAGCACAGCTCTAATGATGCCCGAGTCTGAGAAACCAACACTAACAATCAAAGGCTGGGTCTTAATGGCTGGAAAGTTTGAGGGCTTCCAGCTCTGATGATGGACCTGTTGATTAACTAGTTCAGGTGATACATCTTCTCTATTTTATAATGTTGGCCTGTTCAATTTTTTTTTCTCTTTCCCCCTTTTTTTTTCTTTTACCTTTTGCTGCTTCTTAGTCTGGAATTCTGCTTCCCTTTGATGTCTCAAGACTTCTTTCTCCAAACAAGTTACCACACCTCCTAGTGTACAAGTATTTATAATGTGTCATATTTTGATAGAAATTTCTTCTATGTAATTCAGTTCAAAGAACAAAATAACTACAGAAGTGGTATTTGATGCATGTTTCAGAGAAACAGGATAGGATAAATTTCTGATTGTCTGAGCATTGAGTCATTTAAGTCAAGAAATTGGTTCAGGAAGTTACATTTCTCAAAGGAACAATGAGTTTCTGCAGCCCCTAACAGCTCTTCTTTGGGAAATGAGTTTTTCTACTGTAAATTCACTTTTCCCTCATTTAAAGGGAAAAAAACCCCCAAATTGGGGGAGACAAAGATCACAGCCAACATTATTTAGAACACGTTCTATTAATTAACAGTTATTATGGGTAGAGACAAGCTGTTATTACTAAAAGCAGATGGGTCTTCACAAAACACATTCTCTTGATCCCCTCATGCAGTTCACACATTCGTTCATACCCAATGGGAGCAGCAGCAACAAGGCCAAGTGCAGCAGGACACTCAGCAGCAAAAGGGCGTATTGACACACTGGTGACTTTTAGGCAGGTGTTCAGAAAGTCCCTTAGGGGCCCTGAGTTTCATCAGATGTATGCACAACCCTGTAGCCTTTGCTGGAAACAGCAGCCACTGCTCGACAGCAGTCTGGGTTACTCTGCATGTTATAGGTGCTGGTGTGTGCTGGTGGTATATATTTGGCAGGCTGTTGATATTCTGGGATGACCAGTTCTTGCAGCTTCAACAGAACTCCTGGGCTCCAGAGTTTATCAGTCCTTGGGAGGTTTTTGCATAGCACCTCTCAGTACATACTCTCCTTCTCCTTGTCTTGCTGTTTTCTGGTAGCTTTTTCTCCATCAACAGCAACCAGTACCTATGGGATCCATTCATACAAACTCCCACAAAAGGCCACTTACAGCCATCCATTGAATTTGTGTCTCTTGCTTTATTCTTCACCACTCTTTAAATTAAAAATTGTATTATGCAAGAATAGTGTGTGTTACTAGGTAATGTTCTTAGTAAACCTATAAAAGAATTTTACTTCCCTGAACCATGTGAATCAGAGAATTACACAGCAGAGGTTGTGTCAACGCCAATGATGCTATAAAAGGATGAGCTGCCTCCTGTGCTTGAGTAATGAAAGCTACAGCTTCTCATTGGTTCCTATCCACCCAGTCAAAAGGGACATTTATTCCCTTAATTAAAGACAGAGTCATAGCATCATAGAATCATAGAATCATTAAGGTTGGAAAGGACCTCTAAGATCATCAAATCCAACCATCAACCCAACACCACCCTGCCCATTCGCCATGTCCAGAAGTGCCATGTCTACATGTTTTTTGAACTCCTCCAGTGATGGTGACTCCACTGCTTCCCTGGGCAGCCTGTTCCAATGCTTGACCCCTCTTTCAGTAACTAAATTTTTCCTAATATCCAGTCTAAATCTCCCCTGGTGCAACTTGAGGACATTTCCTCTCTTCCTATCACTTCAGCCTCTACTGAAGCAAAATAGCCCAGAATCGTAGAGTCATAGAACCATTTAGGTTGGAAAAGACCTTTAAGATCATTGAGTCCAACTGTTAACCTAGCACTGCCAAGTCCACCACTAAACCACGTCCCTAAGCACCACATCTACACGTCTTTTAAATACCTCAGGAATGGTGACTCAACCACTTCTGTGGGCAGCCTGCCCCAATGCTTGATGACCCTTTTGGTGAAGAAATATTTCCTAATATCCAATCTAAATGTCCGCTGGCACAACCTGAGGCCATTTATGCTTCCCTTGCACTAGTGCTTGCGTTTGTATAGCACAGATTAGGAAGTTGATCCATGGTAAATCCAAACCCCATAAAAAAATAGAGAGAAACACCAATTAAAGATGAGTTTGCAGTGCAATGAGCTGCCTGAACCACACCACTGTAGATGCTCGAGCTGATGGACAGGCACGTGAGCCCCAAACCAATCACAAAAGAAGTCTCCAGTGCCCAAGAGTTGCTTACACCTATTTCACAAGTCTGGGACAGAAAGTAAACGAAGAAAGCAATTGACAGGTAGCTAAGAATGCCAGAGAGAACTGAGATACCTCTAAAAAGAAAAATGTTTAAGTAAACTAGTCATGCCAGAAAAGAAAGACAAAAAACCCACAAAGAAACATCAATACAAGCTAGAGAAAGTAAGATCAGAGAGTACTATCTTGTAAAATTCCTGAAAAGGAGACAGGACATGAAACTGTTTTTTGCAGGTCGTTTGGAAAAGAAGTGAAGACTAAAATGAGCTGCTCCTCCAGGGCTGGGTTGGCCTTCTCTGTGAGCCACAGACAGGCAGCTCAGCAAAGAGAAACAGGCAGCATGTATTGGGGGCTGGAACCCCTGTCTGTCTGGTTCCTGTGCTCGAGTACTTGACATATGATGAGACTGTAGACATGGACAAGGAAATCTCAGAGCAGCACATTTCTCCACTGCATATTCTCCAGACTGCCAAAGGATACTCTGAACTTAAGAAACTCCTGGCAGGCATCACCATCTGCATGGGAGGGGCACACCAAAGAAAGAAGTCAATTGGCTCACCTCTCAAGAAGAGGAATATTAAACAATCAGCCATAAGAAGGATTGCACATAGGAGTGTCACCTTCAAGTGTGAAGGAAACAGAAACTCTTGCCCCACATGGGCAAGGCAAGGGCTGTCCCATGTGCACGGCTCTTGCCAAATCCAGCATTATGGTCTAAGGGTACTATAAAAGCCCTTGTAATGCCATGCTGTGCCTGAGGCATGCCTCGCAGGTTTTAGGCAGAAAAGCATGAAGAGGGAGGTCAGGAGACAGCAACTGCCTCTCGCCCAGTGGGAGGGAGCACCCCATGAGACTAGAGTTTTGTTTAAACAGCAACACCCAGCACTGCTCCAGTGGGGAAGAGTCTGTGGAGGCATTGCTCAGGGTCTCTGGCTGCTTTTTGGTATTTGAAGACTTGAACCCCAGAGCTGAAGCAAACCTCTTTTGCCCTTGGACTCCTGCAGCCTGTTTTTCCAGCTGGAACGTCCTCCTTAGAGTCGTCCAAGTTGAAGTTCATCTGCACCCCATAGCTGCCCTGGGCCTTGGGGGACAGACAGGAGGAGGAAAGGCAGGATGGGACATGTGGGTAGGAAACATCCTGCCAGATCAACGGTAAATGTTCACTTCGATCAGTCAAGCTTGCCAGACCTCCTTGGACCCTGGCTAGAGAGTGTTATAAAGAGACAATGACATCTTATTGCTGTGGCCAGGCCATGGGGTCTTTTGTGCTGCGTGTTGGACAAATATCTCCTGCCTGGACAAGGGCATGCAGCTGGACGTGGGGATAAAGCTCTGCAAAGGGAGGCTGTAGCGCAGCCCCTGCTGAGAAGGAGGGCAGCAACCTGCCTGGAGGGCAACTGGCCCTGATGGGCAGCACCTGCCTCCAGATCAGGTTTGTACTTGGTCTGAAAGCAGCTGAGAGGGGAAGAAGGGATGTACCCCCCAGAAGATGGGCACAGGCTGTGAGGGATGGTGATGGAAGAGGAAAGGGACCTTCATTTCCTTCTTGCACAATCCCAAGGGGGAATATGAGACCATATCTGAAAGCAAATTAGTTTTTCCAATGTTATGTTGATGCAGGCAGGCCCCGGCAGCCATTACCATATGGGTGTTACAATAAGGAGAATGCAAGTGGGAGCACCTTGGAAAGAGTCTGCTCAAAGCAGGATCTCAAGAACCTTTTGAGACCCTGTGCTCTCCTTGAGCAAACCAGAAGTAGCAAGAAGTTACACTGGGGGACCTGAGGAACACAGAAAGGAGAAGGGAGGCACCACTTCAAAGCTGTGAGGAGAGCCCAACTTCAGCTGCCTCATTGGAAGATACCCTTGAAAGTTCCTTGTTTTCTGACAAACTCTTCGTAGAAACTTCACATTTTTCTATACTGCAGTGCCTGGCCAGCTGAGCACATCACTTTCAGATAGGTAAAAGTTGGTCATATGGCTTCTCATTGACATGGCAGCCTTTTGCCCCATCTTGGCCTGCCTGTGAGCTCCATTGATCCAAGCCAGGACACTGACCCACAAAGTGCCTTCCCAGTCTGACCTCAGACCTACATCATCACTGTGGACTTGCCTGATGATCACCAGTGTCTGAACCTGGTTACTGCCTCTAGACATGCCCTGCTCACCTTGCTTGGATACTGCAGGACTGAGTCCTCACTGGCATGGCCATTGCCTCTGCTAGCCGTGTTACTGCTCTCGGCTCCCAGCATCCTGTCCCCTGCAGAGCAGCTGGCCCTTGCTGCTCCCTGACAATTTGCACCTGCTGGGGCAACAGGTCAGAATCTATTGTGGTTTCAACGCTGGGGTTGCTGAATCTTGCAGCCCAATAGAGGATAGGCTGCTGCAGCTCTGTGTCCTCAGGTCTAGGCAGTAAAGAAACTGAGCATGCATTATCAATAGGAAGACGTGCACACATACATGTGATACATACATACCTCTATGCACAGATGACCATAGATTACCTCAAACAGAAAACAACAGTCACATAAACATGAGCAGCACCTACGGCCTCATCCTGTTCCCCTCTCTACCTGGTCAGGATGAAAGCCTGTTAGTGGAAATATATATGTGTGTGTAAAATATTTATATTTATAACATTTACATATTTTCATACATATTAATATATAAATATGTTCATATGTGTATATATATATGAAATTATTGATCCCTTCAGTAGCTGATCTTAGACAGTCAGTCTAGTGACCAAGCTGGCCCTTGGATCCCCTGGTCTGCCCAGTACCTAGACAGACAAGACACCATGAGCTGCAGTCCCACTCCAGCTGCTGGTTCTCAGCCCTACACACATGCATGCACAGACACCCTATGGACCCCTCTAGTAACTGGCCTTAGATGCTTAATGTATTCGGTAACTGGCTCCTGGATCATCCGGTCTCCTGGTTTTACACACACTCACACACACACAAACAACAGGTCTCTCCATTAGCTAGTCCAGACCTACTGGCCTTCCCAGTAGCTGACCAGTCTCCCCAGTAGCTGGCTTGAGCCTATTGGTTCCTCCAGTATCTGACTCTCAGACCCTCTGGCTTGTCCAATATCCAGTCCAGACTTACAGCTGCTCCAGTATCTGGCTGTCAAATCTCTTATCCTACTTGATGGCTAGTCCAGCTCAATATTTGTTAGTGACTACACACTGACATGTACACACCCACACCCACACAGTAGGCATGCTCTCCAGTCTCCCAGGTTTCTGGCACCTCAGACTCATGGCCTCATTTGACCCACGAGCCCCTCACCAGTGTCTGGCCCAGACCTCCACACACACATGCACACACAGAGTACAGAGCCACTCACCCAGGAAAAAAGATGACAGGAGAGACTGCAGTGACCAGGCGCAAGGCATGGCCAGAAAAGTGTACTGACCAACAACCTGTTTACAAGCAACCAGCCACTTTTATCCCCTTTTCCCTTGCTTTTCCCACGGTTGTTCCCCAGTCCCTAAAGGTCCTTGATCCCTTCCTGTCCCCCTTCACCTAAATATCCTGTAAAAAGTCTCACACAGTCTCAAAATGCTCTTCCTATGATCCCGTAATGAGTCCCATACCCCTAGGTAGTCTGTGAGTCCCTCCCATTGACTCACCTGGTGGGTCTCATTCCCCCACAATGGGGCTGGGTCAAGGTGTTGTGGTGGCTCTGCTCAGGTTACTGAGATTTCCAAACCTGCCCTTGTTTCTTCTGCTTAATTCTGTTCCTTTGTGTTTGTGGGGATGAGCCTTTAATCACACAACCTCACCATTTCTAGGAGGCTATGCCTTATATTCCAACGTAGGGAACACAGGAGTAGTACAATGCCTGCCTGGCTGCACTGCCCACCAGTCATGCAGGATGCCTATCTGTGAGACATGGATTAGCCTCTAAACATGCCTGAACAGCTCTGCTTTACCTGTTCGCTGTGTCTCAGGCCATGTGGAAACAGGAGCTGACACCTCCCCTCCCTCTCCAGATACTCTGCAGATGGAAACTGCTCACTGCTACTTCTGACCCACACTGTGAAGTCCACCGTGGGTCTGTGCTGCCCATTTCCACTACACTGCTTCTCTGCCATCCCCGTGCAGCTTCTTCCTTTTTTTGTCTTTGCCTTACTTATCACACCTCTTGGCTAGCTGAAATACAGGTCTTCCATCTGTACAGGTTTTTTGACTTCACTCCCTGATAAATTTCAGAGACTCCAAAGATTTATTTTTCACAAGAAAGTTTTCTTTGAGAGATACTTCCACATCTTTGTTCCACAGGCTGTACACCAGTGGTTTCAGCAGGGCAGTTACCACTGTGTAGGTGATGGAAGTCAGAACATCCTCATTCAGGATGTACCCTGGATTTGAGCTGCAAGTAGATCCAAAGTACATAATAAGCACAGAAAAGTGGGATGCACAAATGAAGAAGGCTTTCCACCTTCTCTCATTGAAGAAGGGATCTTCAGGACGGTGTTGAGAATTAGAATGGAAGAGACAAGAATCAAGCAGAAGGAGCAAAATGCAGCCAAATCACAAATGATAAAAATGACCATTTCATCTAGACAGTTCCTGGCACACACAACCTTAAAAAGTGGTGCCAGATCATAGAGGAAGCGGTTAGTTTTATTCTACTTGCAGAAAGATAAATAACGCATGTCTCTGTTACTGAGAACAGAAACCCAGTCCACGCTGAAAAGGTTGCCAGCAGAAGGCAGAACCTGTGGCTTATGATGACATGGTAATTGCAAGGGCCTACAGACATAACGATCATATCCCACTGATGTTAGGAGCATGCAATTGATGCATCAAAAGCCAAGGAAAAAGAACACATCTGGATAGCATGACCCATGAAGGAAAGGACCTTTTTCTTTCTTACTAAATTTACCAGCATGCTGAGGACCATGACAAAAGTATACTATGTCTCTGAGAAGAGATTATAATAATTATAATAATAATAATCTGAGATTAGAGGGGAAGTACATGGAGAAATGGAGAGAAAACACAACTCTTATTATCACCGCTATACGGCCATTGCTGGTGAGAGCAGACAAGTACTTGAAGAAGAATAGCAAAACCAACAAATTTTGTGCAATGGAGAAATGGGGAAATCCAGTTTTCAGGAAGAAATCAGGAAGAATTCAGTGATGTTCGTTTGGGAGGAGGCTAAGAAACCCTTCCCTCAGCCCCAGAGCTGTGCTGGCTCTTCTAAGAGTGGTTCTTTGGGTCTGTGTTTGTGTTTGAAATACCCTAATGACAACGGCAAGGGCTGCAGGCACATGTAGACTGCTGACTGTGCCCTGCCCTGCGGTTAAACTAACCAACCAAGGCATAGAAAACGACTGGCCATGGCATGCGAAATTGCCCAATGTGGCAAGTAACAGTGTGAGAGGTTGATAAAAGTTACAGAGAACACTATGATGAATGGCTGGATTTCTCAGGTGGTTAAGGGGCAGTTTATGCGAGAAATCATTATTTACAGATAATTGGAGGGAGGTATTGGTGGCAAGAAGTTAGGTTATATGAGTAATACCATACAAGGCCAAAATTGCCTAGATAACTGTATCATAATTCTCAAATTAGGTAACAGATGTAAAAAAACTGGGATCAGTGAGAGAAAGGGGTCAGGTTGTTTATGTGGGAGGAGA